>NW_026099576.1:13612293-13616438 GCF_025091365.1 Daktulosphaira vitifoliae | reverse complement strand
TAAACATAAACATAAACATCTAGCACTATACAATCTTGCTCCTCCGCTTAGAATTTGAATATTAAAAGGTTTCTCGTCTTATAACTAAACGTTAATTAAACTATGATATAAATATTTACATTAAACAGGTTTTAGTAATATCTCTTTTTAATTATAAAAACATCTTTATTTTAAGATAACGGGCGATTTGAAAACATTTAAAAAACGATTAAATTTGCGTTTTTATCGAGCATATAAAATTCTGCGAGCTTGCAAATGATACGTTGAGTCTCCTTTCCGTTATCNATAAAATTCTGCGAGCTTGCAAATGATACGTTGAGTCTCCTTTCCGTTATCAGCGTGATAACGTCGAGGATGTTCGCCCCGGCTCCGGACGTGCCGCACGACCGAACTCGACGAACCGATCCGCACCCGCGCACCGTCGCCATTATAGCTGCTAACTTTTTGACGCCGAAGATCATACTGGACACCGAGTCGTGGACGTCAGCGAAAGTACCGCGATATTAATAGAAGATTATTATTACTGTATTGCTCTTTTCGGTTTATTTGTCTTTCTTTAAAGTTAACCCGTTGTTGCTCATTAATTAACGGCCCACGGGTCTCTACCCTCAAAACCAGTGTCGACTACATTTTTGCGACGTAAGTCGCGTCAATACGATGAAATCGAATGCCGCTCTGAAAGGATTTTTGTGCTCTATATAGTGTAATACGTTACCCCCCTCCCCACAAACCAGGGATATTGTTGTCAGCGTTTTTAGCGAATGTCTTTTTATTTTACATATTAAATGTTACATGATCAATACAATTTGATAGTATTGTTAACAATGGTTAAATTATAGTATTGAACAGTGATTATTATGACAACTAATTTTATTTAATTAATATTAATATAAAGTACAGATTATAGTATTTTTTTGATAATTATCAATTAAAATATAAAGCGATATAAGTAAATAGTCAGCAATTGGGCATATACGACACCACCCTCCGGTCCAACTTTGCTCACGATGACTTGCCGGTTTGGTATCGCAGGCGCCGACTTATGTACGAGCAGCAAACCCATCTCGAATGTGTCCATGTGATATACATCTAGTTAGCAACTATACATTCTTGCTCCCCCGCGTAGAATTTGAACATTAACAGGCTTTCTCGTCTTATAACTAAACGTTAAGTAAACTATGATATAAATGTTTACATAATACATTTTTTTTTAATATATCTTTTTAATTATAAAAACATCTTTATTTTAGGATAACGGGCGATTTGAAAACATTTAAAAAACGATTAAATTTGCGTTTTTATCGAGCATATAAAATTCTGCGAGCTTGCATAAATATGTATTCTCTTGATGGACATGATACGTATTAGATATTAACATTTAAACAAAATATGTTAATATACAAGCTTTCATAAGCTTTAATTTAAGATGTATATAAAAATGTCAGTATTTCCGGAACATTTTCAAAAATTAAGTTGAAAAAATTTTACTTTCTGTATGTATTTTTAAGTTTTGAACTTCCCATGTATAAAAGGAAATGGTCTGATTTAAAAAAAAGGTATGTCGAATGAAAGAAGTACATAAATAGTATTTATCATATAAAAATTGTATTGATCTATACATTTTTCAAAAAGTAATAGAAATATAAAAAAAAATTTTTACAATAATAGTATTTTTTAATTAACTTTAATGTCCGTTTTCATCATGAAAACTAAATATAGGCCGACAATTTTTTTTACTAATAAAATATATTACAAAAGTTTTAATTTAAGATATATATAAAAGTGTCAGTATTTACGGAACACTTCACAAAGTTAATTTTTTGTGAAAATGTTGTCATTTTGAATCCTCCCTGTGGGCGGGATAAGAGTCAGATTTAAAAAAAAATTGTTTCTATTTATTTTTTTTCCAAAATTTATGACAGTTTTAAGTAAAAAAATTGAAAAATGACCAATTTTTAATTTTTTTTGAAGGTTTACCCTATTTACGGAGAACGAGGGAAATTTTTTCAATTTTATATGTAATTTCTTCAACGAGTTATGATTTGTGATCTTTTGACATATCGTTGAAAGAAATCAGTTCGGCGAGAGTTGAGAAAAAGTGGTAACGAACACAAAAAAAAAAAATAAAATATTTCATAGTAAAATTAATACCTTCTCGGTTTTGCGTCGAAGCTTAGATTCTGAAAAGTAATAACAATTCAAACATTGAGTGCCGGCATAATAAAATTGGTACGCACGTGTTAGAGAAATTATTTAAAAGAATATTGATAACGTTTCGGCGACATATCAAGCCACACCGCACAATCATCTGTCAATAATTTAAAAATATAATCGATAGGGGCAGCACTAGTCGACAAAAAAATCTACAAAAGTTGTCTAAAATATATTTAAAAACAATACATTTTACTCACTCTGTATTGCATTTAGAGCAACAACACCTATTACAAAATTGAAAAAGGACAATATTTCGAAGACAATTTCATTACCATTTTGAGATTAACCTAATATTGAGCTTGATAATAGAATTTGAAAATGTACTTCTTTATTAAACTTCAATCAAATTTAACTCTTTACTAATACAATATATCCAAAAACGAATATTATATCATCTCCAAAATATTGTTCTCTTTCTTTTTTATTATTAGTGTTATTGCTCCAAGTGCAGTATTTAGTGTGTAATATGTATTTTAAGAATCCATGTTTTTACGCTCTAAAATTAGCTGTATAACGTCCTTTTAACAGATTGTTATAATCTTTAATCAACTTAACCTCTCTCTCCACATTATCATTTACTACTAAGAGATCATTTATCAACAATTTTCCTATTTTATTGGTCATTTTTGTTTCACAATGTAGGATATAAATCCAAGAACCAGTGATGTACAAAATCTGTCAAACAAATTATTAGACTGGATTGATATGAAGTAATTAATATTTATATTAGTAAAATCGTATATTTCATTTGATTTTAAAATTATTCATATGGTATTTTCTGAATCTATGTCATAAGACTCATTGCTTTAACCATTTTTAGTTTTATTTGTGGTGATAAATTGATATTAAAAAAATCGAATGGGGATAATTCTGATATAAGATTCTAATCAAGTTAATAATACCAAAGATGACTACAATTTTTTTTTATGGTGATATTGTACATTCATGGCCTTGTATGAAATAAAGTTTTTACTAAGTGGTATGTTCATGTTTGTCGCTAGAACAGCAACCAGAGCACATAACTAATGTTTTAAATATATTCGAATTATAAAAATACGTAAAACACGTAGCCCTGTTTTCTTTATTGTTAATTTAAATTACTATAAATGAAAAATACTATTAAAAATTGCGACGGGTCGTCGTCGTCTGCGCCTCACTTGTCAGACTTTGTACCGCGGCCTTTAGCACACGGTGTTGGTCAGTCAAACTACCACGTACATGTAGTAGGACTGAAAACTGACCCATTTCATGTTTATATTTATTGATTACAAGAAATAATATTCACGATAAAATTTTGTTTTTTTTTAAGTTGGTTTTACTACAAAATTGTTTTTGAAACAGTACACATTAGGCACTGCTGCATGACCAATTCATCCACACCATCCCACTTTTTACTACAATATAATCAAATATAAAGTTATTTTTGTCAAAAAACAGAACAACATTATTTTTCTCATAGACATCAACATAATTGTTTAATAATTCAGTTTTATAGTGCATGTTAAGAATTTGAAAATAACTTATTAAAATTATTTTTCACAGCTTTAAAACACGCAAAAGTATAAATGGACATAAATTATCTTAAGTTGAGTCATGCAATTATTATTGAATTTCATACTTTGGTAGAATATTATTTCAAATATCTATTGAGATACTCTTTTTAATCATTATATTTAAGTTAATTTACATTTTATTCATTAAATAAAATTCATTACTCAGCTACAAAGAATCAAGTTCGATTCGATAAAATTTTAAATACTCGTATTTTTCATTGTAAAATTATTTTTGGAACAAATCTACTTTACGGGACACTCTTTTTTTTTNGGAACAAATCTACTTTACGGGACACTCTTTTTTTTTCAAAATTTTTTTTTTCAAAACGTTCGTTTTTTTATGCTGATTAAGAATATGTAAAAATTTTTGAGCGGAAG
>NW_026099576.1:13567375-13612193 GCF_025091365.1 Daktulosphaira vitifoliae | reverse complement strand
AATGGTAGCAAAATATACTGCCGGCGTTTTTATTAGTATTTAAACATTAATAAAAACTTGTTATTATCAAGTAATTAAACAGCTACGTGTTAATGAATTTCTAAAACTATTAATATATTTTTAGCTTCAATGCGCAGCTAAAAATATAATAATAAAATATAGTACAGATCTGGATGCTAACATTTAATTAACAATACTAAACTGTGAAAAAAAATTAAGAAAACGCCATAGGGACAAACGAAAAATTAATTTACTTCTATTTTCAGATAACTTTTTTTGTTCACCATAAGAAAGTAAGTCACGGCACTCTTCGTTGGAAGTGTTGTGATATAAATTAAAAAAATAAAATTAATTTTTTTCCAATTAAAACTGTTGAGCGAGGAAAACTTATCAAGTTGTATTGATATCGTAGTTTTTTTTTACCGCATTATAATTAAGAAATTTATTTGTAATCTAGTGTTTTTATAATTTTGGTAACGCAACTCTAAAGTTATTTATTAACATAGAATATAATGAAATTCACTCAATTTGACTAGTAAATTAAAAATAATAGAAATTATGAAAACGAAAAATTTATAACAATAACTTTTTCAGCAATAATTTGGTAAAAATGTTGAGATTCGGATACATATAAAATAAAATTGTCTCGTGCAAAACATGTTTATAACTGTTTTGTTCTGTATATCTTAAAAAATGGAGGACGTTCTACTCAAATATAAATCTTTTGATGAATTTCAAGATTATTTAGGTGAAGTAAAAGCTTTCGCTGGAAACTGACTTAAACTCGAATGTGTTTATAATACTTAACGTTTTATTTAAAAACCGCCGAGTATTGAGCAAGCACGTACATTAGCATCCGGTCCGCTTACAATGTGTGCATATACAATATTATGATGCACCTCCTCGTGTGTGGTGGCTGCTACTGTAGTTTTATTTTTAACAAAAAAACAGTATCCAGACGCACAACTCTGTCGTATCACAGCACGTCGCTGAGAATACAAAAATGGTATGAGCAGGCAAGCAGAGTCAAGACGCATAACAATAAACGTTGGACTGGTTTTTTTGGAGTTCTTCGAATTAAGATTTTACATTACAAATGACTAAACGCAATTTTTGACAAAAAAGAAATATCACGCCAGCTATAGTAAATAATGATTTATTTAATAGCAATAGAAAATGAAAAACACCTTTTACACAAAACATAATACAACTGAATCGATTTATCAGTTTAACTGTATTCTTGTTAAAAACTCTTTAAAAGAATACTGTTAGACAAGAATGATTAAAATCAATAGATCACGTGTGTGCTCGATTAGCGATTTTATTAACTTGTCATGATTAGTGACATATGGTTTTTTTGTTTTTTTTTCGGTAGCGATATTCTTCTGGGGAGGGGGGTGCCCACATAGGTCATAATCCGTCCCTGTCGACTAGGGCTATGATTTATGGTACGACGCATTGAATTACCAAAAATTTCATTAACATAAAACGCACAAGAAAACCGAAGGATATTTTTGATGAGTTATTTTGACTCGTGTAACTCGATACGTTTACAGAGCGCAAACAGAACAAAATAGTATACATAATTCTATTTGATTCACTATGAAGGCGTATGGAAGTTGTACATGGGACTGTGCGGTTTTTCAAAGATTAATAATAACTCAACATTGTCGAATAATCATTGAAGTGTGAGGAGAACACAAAGAAAGACAGAGATAACACACTAAAGACCTCGTTTCCTGCTGATACCGAAGCGTGTACAATGAAATGTATGTTATAATGATCAAATATAAAAACAAAGATCAAAGAAGAAATCTTGCGAACAACACTAGTAGAGAATAAAAGCGCGTTGGATATAGAACAAGCGGCAAATGATATAACTTCTTTGCGTGTACGACTTAATTATCCGTGGTAATGATCGTTGAAGTAATATGTATGCGGCTGGTGAGAACGAGGCTATATCTGGCATGTAATGTTCTAAAAAAATAAAAACTTTGTACACCTAAGACTGCGTCGGCCAACCGATAATAATAATCACAAGTCCGGCTTCTTGGTCATTAACAGCTAGAACAATACTAACACTGATGACATAGAAAAAAGTGCGACTTTAACGAGCGGTCATATGATTCCACTTAGTAAAATACATATAATAACGTCAACTCTGGAAGAATTAGTGAAATGTTTCCAATTGTATTTGAATAAAGAACTCGTTTTCATAATAAGTTATAAAAATTACTATTCCGTATAATGGAAGAATATAAATAATTATCATAAAATTGATTTAAAAGTCTAATTTTTCTATGTAAATTAAAAGTTAATTATCAAATGTTATCATTTTACTTTATAATAGAAATACTGTTGCTTATAATTACAGAACACAAATCATTAATTTTAATTAAGTTATACGTAAAAGTTGTTATTTATCAAACGGGTCAATAAAGTGATATGAACTTTATAAATGATAAGGAATAGTGTACACAAAAATTATCTCCTGGTTGAACTTGATATCAAATAAAATTATTACTTTCCATTAAAATTATGAATGAATTCAATGTAATATACATTTTGTGTTCAACTTTATACGACTCCACTAAAACAAATTTCTGGTTTTATATTTTCTTACGAATCAATCGATAAAAATGAACTGACTAGTATGTTGTTAAAAAATATTTCATAATAAAATTAATGAGGAACAAATTATATTATTAACAAAATCAAATTTATTTTATTAAACCTTAAGCTAATTTATTTAAACAGATTTATAACTATTTCTCATTGAGACAATCAACTTAAACATCAAAATTATGCATTAGAAAGATTATTAAACATGAAAATGGTCTATCTTATATAAGCAGCAAGTTAAATGTCAAAAAATAAACCGCATCACATGTAAATGCAATAATTACTGTAAACATTTAATTCAAATAATACAGCTTAAAACACATGTTTTGATACAAAACAAAAGGCTAACTCAGATCACACACAACTAATTGGAAGAGTAAAAAGAATTTATTAGGTATGAATAAAAATAGACAGTTGTACGCCAATGTCATGCATCGTTAATTCGGCTCGTAATCGATTGTCCCGTCATCATTACTGGTCATGTTTTAATTAAAATAAGTTAATTGATGTCATTGATTGTAGGCGAAATTTTTGAACGGTCGAGGGCGAGGTCTGAATAAAATTACACGCAAGTAGTAAATGACAATATGTAATAAAATTATTGCACTTTGTAACAGGCGCTAGTTTTTAGGCATTTTAAAACAGGTTTTGCTAATTTAATAGATTATAATATAACTAATCATAGTTAGGAATACGAATCAAATTGTAGAAAATCAAGAGACCAAATGATATCAATTGTATTCAGGTGTTTTTAGAAATGTTTCAAACAATCATTTATTTCTTACTGAATTTGAAAAAATAATACTAATCTAGGAATCTTCAACCTCTGAAGTCGGTAAAATATATTGATTCATCAGATGTAATAAGGAATGCAGTCTGTAAGTTTTCTAAATATCTGCAACAGCTGTTAATATCAAGTCTCAGAGAATAAAATATTCTTTGTCACCTTATAAAAAAACCTACACTATAATCTAAAACATAGATCTTGTATTATTCTATTGAACACTTAAAAAAAAAAATACAATACCATTGTATACATTATAATACAAATTGATGCTTGACAACTTGATCACGACGATGATCGCGAAACGGTGAAAAATTGCTTACATTAATCCATAACAAGATATTAGTAAAAAAATATTTTAACAAATATAACCAATTATATTTCCCACGATTTTTCTGTGTTAGTATTTAAAATAATTTCAAATGCCATTCAATTATCAAGTATTTGAATATCTATGGAACTATGCAGTTTACAATTTTATAATAAATTATTAGACAAATCAACTTTTACATTACACCATAAGTTACAAATTACAATGCATTTGATGAAATTCATATTTACATTTCCCCAGTGACCACGATATAGTTTTTTAAATTTTTTCTTAGTAATTAATATTGTATTAGAATTAGTATTTCGTCTTTATTATTTTATTAAATTATAAAGGTAAACATTTATAAAATTAAATTCGAAAATGATTATGTTCTAAAATAAAAAAAAATCAATAAACTGGTTTCACATTAAAAGTGATACTAATGGTTTATGTGGCATAGTTTAGTGAAATTTAAAACGTTACTAACAAGTTAAACTATTATTCGTGACAAGAGCTCATTTTTCAAAAGCTTATCAACTTTTTTATTTTAAAGTTTTTAAACTGCACTAAAAATTATCATTATACATAAAAATAAACATCTTCGAGGCATCGAAAACTATTATTAGTTTAAAAATAGATTAAATGTAACAAAAGATTTAACGAAATTTCTCTTATATTTTTATAATAAACTAATTTAATAATAAGAANCGAAATTTCTCTTATATTTTTATATTAAACTAATTTAATAATAAGAATTAAACACTATTTCTAATTTTAATGAGACTCGTCTAAAATATTCAATAACATACTAAATATATCAACTGGTTCAATTTTTCTAATTCAATTAAAGTTTAAGAATTTTTTTTGTTAACGTATTAACTATAGAACTGGTTAAACTACTTGCATTAATAAAAAAAAAAAAAACATATCAAAGTAAAATTATCTTCTCAACTTCGCNCTTGCATTAATAAAAAAAAAAAACATATCATAGTAAAATTATCTTCTCAACTTCGCATCGAATCTAAAAAACAAATGTTATTCAAATAAAAATTTATAATATTCTTCGAATGTCAATTCAATATTTAGAATAATAAACTAATATAAATATAATTAAATGACACGTGGTATTTTTAAAGTTTATAAACTAGATTTGTTATAAATTAAAAGTATATGTTATTACACGTGTATAATAGAAATTAATAATAATTTATTATTGTATTTATCGAAATAGATAAAAAAATTGTACGAGTGTAATAAAAATGATTATAGGAATAAAACTCTCCTAGAGATTATGAAATTCATTAAACAATTTTTTAATGGCAAGTTGTATTTTTTTTTAAAGATTAATCGGCAGCTTCAATTTAGGTACATGCATTGTATAAGCTCATTTAATGTCCTTAATTACACAGCCCCGAGGAATCATTTATTGTTAATAGTTGTGTAATACAATAGATATTATTGACTTACAACGAATATCTTTAAACAAGTTTTTCTTACAAGAAAAAAAATTTGAATGAGAATATTATAAATTATTTCAACGATTTTTCCGTTGATTTAGTTCTTTTGAGTTTATTAAGTTGTAAAAAGTTAGCAGGTAACACCGCAATGACTTTTCGGGTAATTTTTTTAGTAAACATGCTCGTGTGTTACCAACAACAGTTTATGATTTTGTTATGTCACCGTACCAACTCCAGCAACTAATCTGTCCGATTTCGACCACACCCGCAGTGGTTTTGAGCGACGGTTAACTTTTTTAAGCCGCAATACCTGCGAGCACAAGGAAGGCCGCGCGGCAGCAATGGAGTCACGCCCCCGAGCGCATTATCATAATGCATACAATATTGTATACAAGAAGAAACCGTAACGAGTTAAACAGAAAAAAAAACCACCGCCGACAAGAATGAATAATGCTCCCCGAAATGTTGACAAGAGATAATGTTACAGGTCGTATACGACGCGGCGGGCGCATTTAAATATCACATTATTTTATTGTAATGCTTATTTTTGTGTGTGCTTATAATATACACGTTTGATAGGAGGAGACTCGTAATTAAAATCGACTGAAAGATGTTTACCGCGTTTTTCTCCCNTTAAAATCGACTGAGAGATGTTTACCGCGTTTTTCTCCCGATAATCCATTGTGAGCTTCGATGGTCCACAGAGCAGCGTCCCCGGGGCTGATAGACGCACAGATGGTACCGGTTTGTAGTGTGTTTTTTTCCTTCCTAACGCGATGGGTCGATTTTTTTCTCTCTTCCGCCGGGTACTACTCTTACCCTCCCTACCGATTATGTAGCACGTGCTACGCTTGTACATGAACAGTTCGACTGTCATTGTGCGACGAGAAAAAAT
This sequence comes from Daktulosphaira vitifoliae, assembly GCF_025091365.1. Classification (NCBI taxonomy): domain Eukaryota; kingdom Metazoa; phylum Arthropoda; class Insecta; order Hemiptera; family Phylloxeridae; genus Daktulosphaira; species Daktulosphaira vitifoliae. The sequence continues at coordinate 13,606,125 of NW_026099576.1, read as the reverse complement.
CGTATGCGCGTGTACATAAATACAATGGGAAGCCAATGCACTGAGAGTCGACCACGACCATTACGGTTATTTATGAGAAAATAATGTACAGGAACCGCGTTCTTTACACAATACACGGCTCTGGAACAATTAATAGCCGGTTGTAAAAAAATGGAATGTCTAAAAGTTCATAGAAAACCTGATGGTTTCCGTGCAATTTTTATTTCAGTGCGATTTATTCATCCGAGAAAAGTTATTAATCGTGAAATAGATAGGCATTGTTTTTTAGTTACTTCTCAGAACTAATTACATCACTCCTCAATACCATAATTTGTAATAAAGTTGACAATTACTGCAATGTTAAAAACATTATAACGTTGCTTTATGTTATAGCCGCTACAGAAGCCGTAACAGAGGATATCGAATTAACGCGGTGGTTTCTGCAATTGAGAGTCGAGTTTACAAGTCATAAAATTACATAAAAACACTGTTTATTCGTTTTGAGTAATTTGATATTAGTCAGATTAGGGTACCATAGTCATTGTCAATAGATAAATTTGAATATTTTATTTAACAATCGACCAATACAATCGAGTGAAACGAAAAAAACTAACTCAACGTTTAACTGTCAAAATGTAACAAAATCTCAAGGTACTAAAAAACTGGAGTGAAATAGTTTGTAAGGTGATATACGAACAATTAGGTAAGAAATAACTTCAGTATTGCAGAAGGGTTACGGTTATAAAATAGTTGTCGTGTCACTTAAATGCATCAACTCAGATTCCTTTGTCTCTTTTTATATTTCAGAGGAACTTTTAACATACATATATAAACATTGTTATATGCATACCTGATACAATCAGACTTTGGGTCGTTTGAATATCAGAAATCTATCGGCTTAGTCTACCGATAACAAAGCCGGGTCCGGGTTATCTAGAAATTTCAGTTAAAAATGATTGAACAACGAGTGTGTTATTCAAGTGTTTTAAATTTCATCATGCAAACGTTTTAAATATAAAAATATTACAGGAAATGTATACAACATAATTCTTCTGTATGAAAACAATCGCTCTTGTTCATCTCTTAGTATGAGTGACCGGTTTCTCTTTTGCGCGTTTCTGATAAACGCCAAACGACTCTCTAATTAATTTGTGTAAATATCTCAACATGACAAGTCAACATATTTATGATAAACTATTAACACGGAATCACTTGTACGATTAATTGCGCGTCGAATTGATCAAATATTTACCAAACACTTTTTGCCATGCCCGAGAATATTATTCTAGTCAGTTTCCTTAATAGGAAGCTGAGCGCACTTCAGCGTGAAAGATTTCAAAGTACAGTTGTAATACGTGGATGACTAAGTCAGAAGACGATTTTGGGTATAATTGTGCTAATTATCGTATAATGTGGTATTAAACATTTCAAACGCAGTCTCCGATCTGAGTTAAAAAGACAACTGACAATAAAAAACCCGGTGGAGTTCTAAATGCTGGTCTTAAGCACGTGCAGTCGCTTTGAACACGTACGTGATGTCACTCATATCCAGTGGTACATTTATTGTATTGGCCAGCGGCAAGACAGAAAAAGGAAAATTTCCCGACACAATAACTTTCTAACGAAATGTGATATCCATCACAAAAAACCACCGAGACGACAGTGGTTGGTCATGTCGGAGCCGAGGAGTCTGCTACCTATAGTTTTGTATTCAAATAACCGCCTGTACTGCTGCTGCTGCTGCTGCTGCTGCCGCCGAGGTTAATTTTTTCTCGTAAAACGCAGTTTATACATATAGATTTTTTTGTAGGGTCAACCAAGGTCATTAGAACAATCACGTTTGTGTGATATTATGTATGCGAGCTGCTATTATTGTCCCGGGCGCGATGAACGACGCGTATAGGGTGCAACCGGTTTGGTCGTATTATGTTACTACGAAATACATAGTACACATCTCAGGACCGTTTCGTTCGTGATAATAACAATATTGTGTATCCGCCGAAGGATTTTCGAACGCCTCCTCACGGCAGCGGAGACGACGCAAACCTCTGGCGGCGATCGTGATCTTCGTGGACGTTTGCAACATTACCGTCGTCTTGGTTTTTCTGACGATTAGATTGGAAACTTGTAGTAGTGCATAGAGAAATAATAACAATAACCCGTCTGTAAAGTGTGTACCCAAGCCCTTTTTTATGCCCAAACGTAAAGCCATTTACTTTATTTTTTTTTCAATGGACCGTACCTTCGGTGACCTTCGTGGCGCCACCATTAGACTGTGTCACCACTACTGATCGGGACAGGAAGGTCGCCAGCAGGATACAAACACAGGATAGGTATCAACAAAATAGTCATAGTGTGTACATAAATGAACCCAGCAGGGCGATTGTGTGCCAGACGGCGCCGGAAGATTCATTCTGACAACGTCGTCAATATCAGTTCATCGAAGACTGGTCGGAGGATATGGTGTCATTACACGAGCGCGTACGTCAAGAGCGACAATCCATAAAACCTTAGACCATTATTAAATTTTTTTTAAGAGGTTGTAAAACACTGACGTGTGCAAACAGTGGCCATATTCGATTGCCACCGCAGGCGCACCACCCTTCACCCTGTCGCAAAATGAAATACAATTAACATTGTACCCCCGTACAACAACATTAGTTATAAAAAACCAGTAGAACACTATTAGCGTACAGCAAGCTCATCTTTCAGCAACACCCTACTCCGCCTTCCGCATCCGCCGGAAAACTATATGTATTCATGTCACGATGGCGACAAAAGCGGATTGATAACCTCAGTGTTTTAGAGTAATTTCTTCGGTCGTCACCGAAGAAATTATAATAACGCGTACCTTAAGCTGCAGTGGGTACGTTTTCAGATTTTTTATGCGACACTATATTATCATTGTAATAATACAAACTCAACTCACCCAGATACAATGTTGTTGATAATACCAAACGTTACCGGCTGCTGTTATTGTAATATAAATTCATTTGCATTGTTATCCTCGAGGCGAAACGATCGAAAACTGTAAGTCCCACACGAATAAATTTTAGAAGTTCTATTAACACCGTTACACTTAACAAATAGTTTTCCAATATTATTTTCTAAACAAATCTATTATCACATCGAGTGCACGCACAGCACGAGTTGATATGAAACACTACTCGATGGTGATAACGACACACGACCGACCGGCACAAACGTCGGAGGGAGACTGGTCGCGTACTGCACACCAATACACGTTCTCGGTGCAATAATAACACATGCGATGCGTCTGGACACACGAAGGCATACGACGGTTTCGTACAGTGGTAAACACCTGCGACCCACTCCCCTGACGCGGTGCCGGCACTACCATCGAGTGACTGAGGTTGCCTCNTACCACCGTTTCGTACAGTGGTAAACACCTGCAAGAGAAACCCAACAAAATGCTAAGCATCATCCATTTGCTAAACGTACATAATTGAGAGCCCCAAAAATTGCTAATGTACTTGAAATAATCTAGAAAATTGTTTATTTTAATTCAATTTGACTCTTTACAAATAACTCATTTCTTAACATCATAATTTTCTTTTCTTACATGATTTTTTTTTTATTCTTTAAAACTTCAAATATATTCATTTTTGCTCTTAGTTAGTGTCTCAAAAGTTTTTATCGGTTATGTTTTGTACAGTTGATTATAATTTCTTTAATAAATATGTTATTTCTCTATCAATTTAGATGTACAAAAAATTCAAAATAATTGATACTTATTTTTAAATTTCTGGTATAGTTTTAATTTTTGATGAAATATAATCCTATTTAAAGGGAAAATCGCGACACTTGATTAATTAACATTAATTATTTCCTATATTTTTTGTTTTTGTGTTGTTACCAAGTGAAACACTAAAATAATTAAGAGAGAACGAATACTGTGTGTATATACAATGCTAGTTGGAAGTAATTTTGAATTATTAATAATTATAATTCACAGCACGTACATTTTATAATACTGTAATGTAGAAAATATATTATTAAAATGTACCAAAGGTATTCAATATTTATTTCTACTTTCTTTGATCGCGTTTTGTAGATCAATTATTTTGTAAAAGTGGTAATAATATTGTTTAACGGATGTGGCTAATTGCTTTATTCGTATACTATGTTTGCTATACATTGATCTAATCTGGTAGAAAATTGAAGGATTTTTAACACATGGTGCTATAGACGTATAAAAAATAATAATTCAAACTCTTATATACAACTGTAAATTAGGTACCATTAATACCAAAGCTATCACTAGAAACGGTTAATCCAAATAAAATAAGCATATAGGTAAATAGTATTCATTAAATACTATACCGATTTACTTATAATCATAAGCTAACATTTCAACAGATAATAATATCATTATATTTCTTTGATTAAACTCTATGTTATTAACTATAACCTTACTTTCTTCCTGTATAACGCATATAGTTATTAATTTATGCAGATTGGTATAAAATTATATAGAATGAAATTAAATTTCGTTGAGTATAAAATGCAAGTAACAAAATAAAGACCACCTTGTGTTGAAGATTTTTAAATATATCTAAAATTCTTAAACAAAATATCTTCAACAAAAAATAAAAAGGTGTCTCATGTAAGGGATATATTAGAGGAGATAATTTTTAAAAACATTAAAATTTAGTTATAATAATAAGTTCTTATAATAATTGATCAAACTCAGTGGCGTAGATAAGGGAGTTGGTTAAAATTCTTTATAACGAACATTTTTTTCTAGAAAAATAAATTATATGTTATAGTGGTCGAAATATGGAAAAAACGGAAGGATGGCGTCCTCCTATTATTTTTAATCTATATTTTTCATCTCTCATCTTATTTTATTAAATATAATAAATTCTCCTTTGTATTGTACAATGTGCATAAAGTATATCGATTTAAATCAGTGTTTTTTTTTATTGAAAATTATAATTTTGTATTTTTGTGATTGTTTTTATTAAANTGGAAAAAACGGAAGGATGGCGTCCTTCTATTATTTTTAATCTATATTTTTCATCTCTCATCTTATTTTATTCAAAATAATACATTCCTCTTTGTATTGTACATTGTGCATAATGTATATCGATTTAAATCAGTGTTTTTTTTTATTGAAAATTATAATTTTGTATTTTTGTGATTGTTTTTATTAAATTTTCTAAAATTAATATACAATGTAATTGCAAGCTCAATAATATGTTTTATGTATTCATATTATATTTAAATTACTTAAATTGAATTATATTTTTCTTAGTTTAAGAATTTACGTTATTTATAATTAGATAAATATTTTTTTTATTTAAAGTTTATTTTTTGTTTTAAATTTAGAAATAAACTGATTTTTTTTTTAATGAATAAATAATAAATGAATAAATGTTGATTAATTTCATTTTATTTAAATAAATGTTTCAATCATTATAATGATTATATGTTGATAAATAATTACGGATGCATCATTTGTATATATTAAAATTGAATGTTAAACTCTGTGACTCTTTTACAAATGCCTTTTCTGCGGAAATTTGATTAGTTACATGTTTTCGTGTTTATGTTTATTTTTCTTGGATTTCTACGGAGAATCATATAAAATCACACATACAAATATACGGACTACAGAATTCTATGATTTTTAAAATTTTATAATCGTATATTATACAAAATTTGTTTTAAGACAAATTTTTTTTTGATATTTTTTGTTCTTAATACTTATTCAAAATATCTGTTGGTATTATAATAATAGTTTCTTAGTAAAAGTTACACACACTAAGTTTTATCATGCAATTCAATACGACTCGACCACAATCGCATAGAGCGGTCTACGCCGTAAACGACCTTATGATATTATCGGATTTTTTTTCAGTATATCTGTTGTATTTAAGAGTAATTTTGCTTTATTTTAAAGTTGAATACTCAAGGTACTAATACATCATATCACTTATACTTAGTGTCCTTGTAATCTACCTAGAAAAATTTTCCATTACTATAATTTGTGAAAAGCTCGTTATCGGTATACGTTTCATTGGCTCGTGTTCGCCAACAATTAGTCAACAAGAGCTGCACTATGTGTCACATGAATCTGTAATAAATATCATGTTGCCAGCCGAGAATGCAAAATTTTATTATGAGAACCGTTTTAAGACTGTGGTTTAACATTGCGGTAGCTGACATAGGATTTTATTCGTTTGTAATGGTTTGTCTCATCCATCCTAAACACTGGCTAACATAACACAGTAATGGTTGATTTATACAATTTAAAACCGTTTGTAATCGTGGGGATGCACCACGTGGTTTTATTAATGCTACTATTGTCTGTGTATTTAATAATAATGTTGCGTGCAGCTACGTGCAACCGTTTTTTACCCTTCAAAAACATCAGATTTAATTCGGTATACTGGAAACTCTTTTGTCCCACGTTCTACAAAAACCAGTAAACAGTAGTGTTAATTTTGAAGACAAAATAACACTTGAATTTTGATCTATTCGTACGTATGAGTGGAGATCATTAGACATTTGATCAATCAGTAATTGGAAATACTATTAATTTGTATTTTTAATCGTTTTTAATGTTGTATTGTACTTGAAAATTTATATTGTGAGTTGTGTAATCATAATTTACCCCAAAATGTAATTATGACGATATTGGTATTTTAAATTATTTATTAGCTGTTTACAGAGTACTTGATTTATTGTTGAGCACTAAATTTCTCCTAATATAGAATCGCTTAATTTTGTTTATTAAATAATACTGAATAAAATTAAACAAAAAAAAAAAAAAAACAGAAATAAATATACTTCTTGATTTCGATTAAACACTGTTTAGTTTTATCCCTTATTTCATATAAGGATATCAACTTTATTTTTTTAAAAGTCAACATTTATATTTAACTAGTTCATGTAAAAGAAAATGACCAAACTAAAGAGATGACTGGTCGATATTTACTTTTGAACTAGTAGTTCAGAAGCTGTTAATATTTTTTATCTAATGCGTGGATTAGAGTGACAGAAAAATATATAATGATAAACATAACATAACTAGCACTTCTTCTCCAATTTACATTTGAAAATATAAATAAATTCCGAAATATGGGTTCAAAACAATTTATCATTTTTATTTGGACAATTATAACTATTGTATGAACTATTTAAATTGATATATAACCATATAAAAAGAATAAAGTTGGTATTCATATAATATATAAGGACCTAAAAAATGTTTAATCACTTATAAATCAATAAATAAATAATACTAAACAAAATCAAAATTGTTTTTACAAAATTAATATTATTATTATGAGTATTATAAAATAAGACATTTCCAGTTTCGTCTAAAGTGATTTCAGCAATTGATACTTTTAAAATGTAAATCAATAGTATGAAGTAATTAACATGTAGTAATAATTTAGTGTTCAATAATAATTAATTATAATTACTTAGCTAGTTGTGAAATAATTATTGAAAATATTATTATAATCAATATTAATTAATATTTCTTTTTAGATCACTTAAACATAAAAGTTTTAATATATACAAAAATATTGAAATTACACTACCATTAAAATATGAAGGGTATATCTTTTAATATATGAATTGACATTTCGAATTTATTGTCACGTTCGTTTTTCGGCTGTTCATCAATCCATGAAAACTTGAAAAATACTATTAGTAAACGTTTATGTTAGTCACTGGGTTGCAAAGAAGTAATATTCTACGAAGAAATGATTACATTTACACTTGAAAGAATGTTGTTTCAATAGCTCCAACGAGGTTAAATCAGAGGAGCTTAATGACTGAATTCATGAATAATTTATTACACAAGAGGAGACATTTTTATTATCATTTTGTGTAACACCGATAATAAGAAGCAGAGGTGTTTTTTAATTCGTTTATTTTTAATGTGACAAGTACAGTATGTGCGAGATGATTTTTTTGTACAACTCATGAGTTGTTACCATATAAAAATATAAATATATAACTTCGTGACGCTATTTTTGAAGTACTTTAACGTAACTTATTCAAGAAATGAAGAGGTTCGGAATAAGATAAACCAAGAATAATTNTTATTCAAGAAATGAAGAGGTCCTTATAAGATAAACCAAAAATAATAAACATATAGTGAATTATATCGAAGAAATTTAAAGCCATATACGACAAAAGACACATATTACACTAACGTCATACATTGTCAAATAAAGAGTTAATAAAAGACTACAGTGAGAACAGAGAACATTTACTTCACAGCTATAACTATGTACTATACTATTTCAGTAGTCATGTTACAGATTTTTTGACTTTTCAAAGTAGAAACATTCGTTAAAATTGTATGTAATTTTATTGTGGTTATAAGTTGTATTTTTCAACTATATTATTGTAATGGATATTATTTTTACAAAAAACTCTACAGTAGTAAAAAAGAAAAAAAAACCCAGCACAGTGGTGACGTGGTATAGATGGATCAAGTATAATGATATCTGACAGTGATTAAAATCACTATAAAAAAAAAACGCTTCGATGCAAATCTTTAGATAGTGTTTAATTTTAAAAAATTGGTGGATTATTCCAAAAGCTACATGATCTGCTAGTTCATTATTAATATCCTAATTAAGATAAAGTATGTCGAATGAAAAAGGGATTATTAAAAAATATTATTTCTCATAAAAAAATAATGTTGATCCATACACTTTTCAATATGTCATAGCATTATAAAGTTAAAAATGTAAACAATTAAATTGAGAATTTTCACACAATAATAGCATTTGGTAGCCAATTTCACCATGAAGACAAGTCCAGAGGTCAAATTTTTTTTTTTCATAATAAAGTATATTACATTAGCTTTAATTTAAGATATATATAAAAGTGTCAGACCTTCCGGAACATTTTCAAAATTTAAGTTGAAAAAGTCAATTTATTGTGAAAAAGTTGTCATTTTGAATCCCCCCCTTAGGCAGTTAAAAAGTCAGATTTATAAAAAAATTATACCAAATGATAGGTAAAGACATCATGCATCTACAAAAAAAAGAATTTTATTGATCCATAGATCTTTTAAAAAGCTATAGCATTATAAAGTTAAAAATATAAAAAAGAATTTTTTTCCAAAAATCATATTTTTTTCATGATGAAGCATATTACATTATCTTTAATTTAAGATATATATAAAAGTGTCAGACTTTCCGGAACACTTTCAAAAGTTTAGTTGAAAAAGTTCTACTTTCTATATGCATTTTTTAGATTTAAACCCCCCTCATATATGGGAAAATGGTCTGATTTAAAAAAACAGTATGTCGAATGAAAAATGTATATAAATACTACTTCTCATGAAAAAATTGTATTGATCCATACATTTTTCAAAAAGTTATAGCATAATAAAGTTAAAAATGGAAAATACAAAATCGAAAATTTTCACACAAAAATAGCATTCGGTAGCCATTTTCACCATGAAGATAAGATAAAGTCCGAAATTTTTTTTTTTCATGATAAAGCATATTACATTAGCTTTAATTTAAGATATATATAAAAGTGTCAGACCTTCCGGAACATTTTCAAAATTTAAGTTGAAAAAATTAATTTTTTGTGAAAAAGTTGTCATTTTAAATCCCCCCTTGTGGGCAGGTTAAGGGTTAAATTTATGAAAAAAATATACCAAATGAAAGGTAATGATATTATGCATCTATATAAAAAAGAATTATATTGATATGTTCATTTTTGAAAAAGTTATGGCACTTTTAAGTAAAAAAAATTGAAAAAATTTCGAAAATTAGCGATTTTTAAATTTGTAATTTTTTTGGAGGTTTCCCCCTTTTACGGGGAACGAGGGAATTTTTTTCAATTTTTAAGGGTAATGTCTTCGACTAGATACGATTTGTGATCTTTTGACGTATCATTGAAAGAAATCGGTTCGGTGAGAGCTGAGAAAAAGTGGTAACAGACACAAAAAAAAAAAAAAAAAAAACATCTTAGTAAAACCAATACCTTCTCAGCTTTGCATCGAAGCTAATATTTAAAGTATATCTTTTAAATATAAGTGTGTAAACCATTGGCGTAAATTGGGAAGAGGGACATAAGGAGGCTTTAGTACAATAGAGTAATAGGNAGAGGGACATAAGGAGGCTTTAGTACAATAGAGTAATAGGATTGAGTTAAATAATAATATCAACATAGTCTTCAAATAATATTATAATTTGTAGTTTATTCGCAACTTTTAATTCAACTGTACAAGTATCGAATGAGAGTTAGTGCCTATTCACCTTTTTCTACAGAGTCTAATTGTGCTTTTTTATGTTCTGCTCGCCCGCCTAGATAAAAATTCTCCAAAAAGTGACTCTGGCCCAGAAGATCTTTCCTGGCCTGGACTCACGGTATTTGACGTGTGCCCTCTCTGTCTCTGCCAATAACAGTTCTATAGGGACAAACATTCTGTAATATGATTTTTCATTGTACTTTTGCTAGAGCGCCCACGTTTGTCTTCGCTAGTTATTTGTCTAAATAGTAGTAGATAAATTCATTATTACCTAAATGGGTTTTATGGTCATTACTATTGTCATTTTTAATGTAATTATCCTATTTTGGCATTTTCATATAGGTGCAGTTTTTATGTTATTTTGTCCAAATACAAGTAGGTCAACAATAAAAATTCAAATTTACATTAAACATATAATTTGTGTAGGTTTTTGACTAATTGTATTAAATTGTTCATTTCACTTTTATATTAAACTGGTCGGTTCAATTATTTCTTTTCATTTTACTAGTTTTGGCAATGTAAACGTTATTTCAGTATAGAATGCCAGTTATAATATTTACTTCAAATGTAAATTTTTTATAGCAATACTATATGGAAATATATTAATTTTAGAATTTAACGACGTGAAATTTTTACTAGTGATATTTCTTTAAGTGGAATTTTCAAGATATATATTTAAAGTTTAAGTTTATAGTCATTCTCGCAATTATTAATAAATTAATAGAAATCTTTAAGTAGTATTTTGTTCTATGGTTTTTTGGAACTTATAAAAATGAAAAAAGCAATATATATACATTTTAGATAATGAAATAATATAAAATAAAATTTTTACATTTAACCTTAATCTCTTGCTAAGGACTCCACTGTTATTGGTTTCTCCGATGACACCCTTGTCCTTGCAGAAGGCAAGTATATTGTAGAAGTGGAGCGAAAGTTGGCAGAGGAACTTAATCTGATTTCAGCAGAGATCCAGGGGTTGGGGCTTGTTCTCACAAAACACTCAATTCAAATTTTACTTTGTTTGACTGCATAGGTTCGATGGACCGACAGCACTTCCGCCCTATCGACCAGTTAGCCCAACAGACCGACACTAAAAGTATCAGTAAAGGATACAGATGTGGCTGTTTATGATTGTATCTGTATTTGTAAAAATTGTGAATTTTTTTACTTAAACGGGAGAGTTTTCATAGAAGAACAATCGTTTTTTTTATTTTTAATTTGTAGCTCACTTAAAGAACTGTATACCTTTGATTTAAGTTAAAAATAAGCAGACATCATCTAAATTGTTAAATCAAGATACATATTATATTAATACTATATATTGGAAGTATTGACATTTCTGACATAACTTTGACAAACTTTTATTAAACTAAACATTAATTGAGGCCCTTTGAATGTAAGGAATATTACAAAAGTGCATATAAAGTGGTTTAATGTCGAAAAAATCAGTTTCAAAGTTTTTCTATAATATCCTATATATTTATAATAACAATTAGTATGTCTATAGTAATTATTAGTTAATTTTTCTATAAAATCATATATTATGAACAGCTATTTTAGTTTATTCAGATAATTTTATTATGAATATTTTAGCTTCGATTTTAGCAAACTTGTCAACTCTGACAATTTGATAAATGTACTTATTTTTTGTTGTGGCTTTTAGAGTAAAGAGCAAAAATAATTGCTCATGTTAAATAGCGTCACATCTATAGGTGCTAATAGTGTTTTGAATTTGGGGTGATTAACAAAACAAATTTATTATGATAATTTTTGTAACTGATAGAGAGATTGTATAATATTATAGTAAAATATTTGTAAAACACCTAAACTGCTGCCAATCCAAAAGTTTGATGATTTTCTATAGTTTTTGGACGAGTGAGCTATGTGTATTCATATATTCTGTGATATGTGAGATAGTATTCGTCGATGGCATCAGTCATCACGTCTGGGCATATTTTGTGTCGTTATTACGTTATTAGAAATTATTGTTATTTTGTCCGTTTATTATAATTTAATCTAATTAAATAGTTTGTACTATTCAATTACAATACTAAATACAACAATTTAAAATAGAACAAATACATTTTTAGATTCACAAAATTAAAAGGTAACATCCTGAGGCATGAGAATTTTCCACCGATTCGTGTTCTTTTTGCACACTTTGAATTTTTGGGTAAACTTCAGTCTGGAAATCATTAAATGCTTTAAGAAAAATAAATAGACTGATTGAAATGTACGAATTAAAATGTTTATTTAACATGAATTTACATGTGTTAATACTTTTGAATGCCGATGCTAATAATAGGGATTAGTCTTGATCTTGTACAAATACTATTACAATAAATTTATACAATACAAAAATTATACGATTTCACAAGTACACCTCAGATCAAATAAGAAATGACCCGGATGAGTTTACTACGCTTTAAATTCGGGAGAGTTTACTACTGTCCGAGCACTTTTCACTGGTAAGTCCTTGTTTTTTAGTAGGTGACGTCATATGTTGTTCATCGCAGCAAAAATAAAGATATATATTTACCAATAAAAAAACCATTCCTATCTAATAAATTTCCTATTCGTACGCACACCCTTTCCATGTGTATAAAATTTTATTATTTACAAACATGTTGTTGTCTCCTAATTGTCGATGGCTGTCAGCGATAATGATCCTGGCTTATCGATAATGATCTATTATTAGAATTTTGAAGCTATTATAATAATGTCACAATATAAATCAGTTTTGCTGTGAAACTTCCATGTTAAAATGATTATCTAATAGTTATTTTTTCTTTTATTATACATATTGTAAATAGTCATCATCAAATAAGTATATTTAAAAATAATACAAATATATATAACACTGGCGGCACTGCTTATAGGGACACTGTTATCACTGTTGTAATTTGTATAATCATATAGAAGTAATGTGTAAAATCTATGGTAACATATTTAATAATTTAAAAAGTATACAGTAATAAGTTTTAAATTATCGATTTGTAATTTTGTTCAATAATAAGTTGATCGATTCTACAATAAAGTTTTTTATTAATATTAAATTCTATAACAAATCCACACATAAACAATAAAGAATTGAAATTTAAAACTTCTTACTGTATAATTTTTTAATTATATAAAATAAATATAATTATTAATTATTAAATATGTTACCATAGATTTCATAAATTACTTCTATATGATTATACAAATTACAACAGTGATAACAGTGTCCCTATAAGCAGTGCCGCCACTGTTATAAATATATATAATAATCATTATTAAATTTTAATTAGAAAACGATACTTTATGACTAATGTCAAAAATCATTAAAAAAATTCTAATAAATTGAAGAAATTAGTGGGGTTTCGGACATCTTAGATTCCTTCTCAGATACGGCATTGAATTCTTCAACTAGTTATCAAAATCTAATTTGAAGCAAAATCATCAGAAGTTAAATAATGTGTAATAAGTCGCAGACAATACAGTTTGAAATGTTTATTGCACTTTCGGCATACATTTATGTAGTCCCTTATTTAAAAAATGATTTTATTTGTAAGACAATAACCACAAATTATATAATTCTATTTAATGACAGTACATTTTTAAAACTTGTTTAGGCTATCTTCTTTTGAATTCCCGTCTGAAAATTTCAAATTTAAATTTATTTTATAATACTGTTTAGATGAAATTTAGTTGACTAGTTTTACTAACATAATAATATTAACTCACAGAAACAAACTATAAATGAACAATACAAAATACAATAATTAAAAATTTTTTTAAAAAAATATATTAAAAATTGTATAAATTTGGCTTCTCAATGTACAACTTAAAAAAAATTGAAATTTTTTGGCTTTACCTAATACTACACAGATAAGGAAGAAAAGGGATGAAGAGCACAGCCTAACCATGTGAGTCGGACTCAGAGTAGATACCAGAAATGCGGCTAGAGCGCGCTACTTATTTAGTGCTACACTAAACATACATTTTTAATTTACAAGCTATAATGATGCAGTATGAAATATTTTTTACATGAGTAAAATAATTTATTACAATATGATTAATTTATATCAAACTTTAGCTTTTTATGAAAAACAGTTAGAAGCATAATTTATCTAAATTGTACAAATTTAATCAGCTAGAAGTAACAACTATTCAAGTATTTCTAAAAAGAGAATATTTTTATATTGTTTAAACAAATTATGAAAAGACATACTTGCTATTACAAAATGCTTAAGATCAAATATTATTCTTAAATTAAGTTATGCACAATTGACTTATTGACTTAAGAGAATTAAATTCTAGGCTTATTTTAATAAAATCTTATCATTTTTTTTCAAAATTAATAAATGTGTAATTTATTTAATACACATTAAATGTATATTATTTTACTTTTGGTGTTAATTAAATGCAAAATGAGTAATTCTCAAAGTCCTTATAAAAAAACCCAGCACAATAGGGGCCCGGCATTATTTCTCCTAGCAGAAATATTATATATATTATATTATATTGTATAGGTTTAAAGAATACAAACTTACTAAAAGATATTTAAAAATTAAAATGAAATAAAATTTTGAAATTTGTAAGTGGTCTCCTTCAAATCTTTAGTGTACATAAGTTATTTATAAGATATTCATGGATAGCATATCAAAAAAAATTATTATTTCTTGTATATTATACAAAAATGTTATAAAAATAATTGTATTTTGAAAGAGTTATAGCAAAATGAAAAAAATGACTAATTTTTATAGAAATTTTGATATATTTGATTTAAAGGCCAATTATTGATGGAAGGCAAATGGTTGGAACGATTTATTTTCTTTAATCATAAAGTACGTTTAATAATTTTTAATTTTCTATAGTTTTAAATTTTTAGATATCCCGACTTTGTATTTCGTCCGAGTAACAAAAGCGACGACTGTTTGACGTCCACCACAGACCCTTAAGTGATACCTTCGAACGTCGGGGTGGTTCCCTTGTTGGCCAACGAAAGCCCTAAGGCCGTCATCAGTTCGACCCCACGCCGATCTGCCGAAGCGGATTCCTATGCCAGAGACTTTGCGTTAAAGTCCTTGGTGCAAGTCACATACAATTATTGTAACACGACTGGCATTAATGTGGGCCACTCCGGAACTGCCCTTAGGCATTACTTCAGAGCAGCTGCCGCCGTCGTGTTGATCTAGAACTAAGTTACAACACGGCGTGGCATTTCCCGTTAGCCGAATCCAAAAATCAGATCCGTTGTCCAGGCTGCACCATGTGTTGGTCTATGCAAAGAACTATGCAAAATTTGGGGCTTAATAACTCATAAAAACATAGAAAACATGTATGCGAAATCCTAAGGCGTTAGCATAAACTAGTGCCTCAGTTCGTCCTGAACTGGTGGGCGTGGCTGCTTCTGTCAAGGGCGTGCGGCCGATTCTTTGCCGTGTATAGTATTTAAAACGATTTTTGTTTTTTGTTACATTGTGTTTCTAACAATATTAATAATAAATTTAAAGGGATTAAAAAAAAACAAATTTTCTCATTTTTTAAAAGTAAAACAATATTTTTTCTCGTTTAAATTTTTTTTCCATCCTTATGATTTTCATGTAAGTAACAAAATTAAATAAATAGTTATTTTTAATAAGAAATCGAAATACGTATAATTGCACATATACCAAATTTTTATTTTATGATTAATTGCTTATATGATTTATGTAAATTCTCAAAAATAAAATCTGTTTAGTCATATTTATTAGGCCAACTTATTTTATGTTAAAAAAACATTATTCCATCAATTATTCAAGTTGGTAAAATTACTGAAACTAATTGTTTTATTTGAATGACGACATCTATTATTATTAAGTTCTATTTTAGCGTAAAATTTTCTTAATTATTACTGAAAGTTGGGTGAATGCATTAAAGGATTGAATATCTTTTTATATAGCATATTAAAATGTATAAACATCAGTTAGAAAATCAGTAACTAATTTATAATTAATAATTAAAAAGTATTTTTATTTGAAATTTTTAACATTTAGTGAGAGTAGAAATTAAACAAATGCTATCAAAAACTTATTAATAGGGGTATGAAAACATTAATGAATACAATTAACATTGGGTACGCTAAACTATAACCGTAGTACGATTATTGCCTGTATAAATGAAAATGCACAGGCTCAATAAAGAGTGCTTTGGTTACTCATTAAATGTATAAAGAATTCTTAAGGATCAAAGTCAAGTGAATTTTTGATGACTAAAAAAATAATTATATCTGTAATTATAAAATTAAAACAATGTTCTCTCAACGTCATTTCAAGTTTAAATTCACTATTCTTGGGCAGAATACTTTTCTGAATACCCTGGAAATACTTTCCTAAAAAAAATATTAATGAATCTAAATCACACAATTTATATACTCGAGGACTTTAACGGATTCTAAATTCAGAATAATTACATTAAAATTATTTTTTAAGTATTCTGTATTTTTGTAATTTATAACATAATAATTATGTTATAAATTATTTCATATTATTAGGAATGCTTGTCGAAGAAAAAAAAAAAAATTTTACAATACAAAATACGAGTATTTAAAATTTGTTGGTATCAATATAGATTCTTTGCGGCTGAGTAATGTATTTTATTTAATGAATAAAATGTAAAATAATTTTTAGATTTGATATAATGATTCAAAAAAGTATTTCTATAGGTATTCGAAATAATATTTTACCAAAGTATGAAATCAGTAATAATTTGCATGACTCAACTGAAGATAATTTATGTCCACTTACAGTTTTGCGTGTTTGCAAAGCTGTAAAAATTAATGTTAATAAGTTATTTTCAAATTTTTAACATGCATCTTAAAAACTAAATTATTAGAAAAATTATCTTAATGTCTACGAGAAAAAATATATTTTTCGGTATTTTGACGAAAATAACTTGATATATTTGATTATATTGTAGTAAAAAGTGGGATGATGTGGCCGAATTGGTCATGCAGTATTGTAGTTAAACCAACTTAAAAAAAAGCAAAATTTTTATCGTGTATATTGTAGTCAATAAAAATAAACATGAAATGGGTCAGTTTTCAGTCCTACTACATGTACGTGGTAGTTTGACTAATCAACACCGTGTGCTATAGGCCGCGGTACAAAGTTTGACAAGTGTGGTGCAGGCGATGACAACCCGTCGCTTACAGTTAATGGGTTTTTTACACATCTCTACACCCTAAACACCATTATATTATGATAAAATATAAAAAAAACAAGATTTTTCTAAATTAGCAATATTTATCCTATAATACTATAAACAAAATATCGAAGTATTGGGTAAAACAGGGCAGCTTGACGATTGGAGAAAGATTATCTTCTTGAATATAAAAGACATTATTATAAAAAAAATAAACCTAATAATCAACTAGAAGCATTCATAAGGTGTTTTAAAAAAAATTTACTTTTTTAATGCTTTTACTATCTAATTTTTTTTTTTATTGTATAATATATCTGCCAAATCTGAAGGTGACCCCCTCTTAATTAGGCAATACATATACAATATATTTTTACGAATTACTTACATTAAACTAAGGTATGTCACTGCTCCATTAAAAAAATTGTCTTGTCCCACTCTTGTAGCGAAATGATGAATTTGACTTATTCATCTAATTAATTAATAAATCTTAAAATAATTAATATTAATTAACAAGAATTTTACCGACAATTGGTAAAAATTGAGATCAATTATCGGTCTCAGTATAAACTTCAGGTATTTATAGTAAATACATTTTATTAGTGATTCAATTAACGATGAAGGGTATAAATTTATCCTATAACACCAACGCCTTTTGCTTTCATAATCACCTAAATTGTATAGAACTCAAAAATAAAGCTAGTGTATCTAAATTTTTGACCGATAGTATATAGTCATAATTTTACTTAAATAAACAGGAACTGATAATGTATTAGTTATTTTGATCATTTTTTAAAATGTAAAAGTAATATTGATATTTATGAATTTAGTTTTTAAATTATATTATTTAATTTAACATATATTAAAGATAAGGATTTGTAAAAGGCTTAGTATTTAAGGTAAAAACTAATGTTTTTTTTTTAATTCAACTTCAACAAGATAATAAAAAAAAAATATTTGAAAAGTATGTAAAGACAATCGTCAGTTATTCATATTTTCAAGAATATCGTATATTCTAGTGTATGGATTAATTATAAAAGGTATAAGTTATTAAGATTAGTGAAGAACTTTTATATTTGTACTTATAATACACATAAATATCAGCCAAACTGCATAAAAAAAAAATTAAAAAAATGTTAAGCTTACTTGAGACCTACTAGAAATATACCATATAATGACATTAATTATGATATCCACGCTATCAATTTTTGACTTAAAATTTTGAAACTAAAAAATTTGTATTCTACAGTAAAAATCAAACTATTTTGATATACTAATCATAATATTTGACCAAAAATTGAATAACAGAGGTGGTTTTTGTTTTTTGGAGTATTTTCGGAAAAAATACTAAAAACACGTTGTGCCACTAGTAAAATTCTTTTTAAAAATCTTAAATTTTCATAAAATGCCTATTTTAATGTATAAAATAAATTTAAGATGGTTCTCATTAAAATATCGAATATCGACTTTATTTGATCCACCCTACTGTTTAGTCACTATATTATCACTCATCTCAATCAATAACCAAAAAGGTTATTAAAGGTTTTTCGTATATTTTTTTTTACTTGTTCAATTTTAATATAACTTAGTTACATTAAAAAAGCATAAATAATTTAACTTTTTTTTTAATATTGAACTTAATAATGAACTTGAAGTTAACACGTTATTACAGTAATTGAAATATCTTAAAAGTTATATTTCTGAAAATTGACGAATTATTTAACTGAATGNAATTGAAATATCTTAAAAGTTATATTTCTGAAAATTAACGAATTATTTAACTGAATGCTTTTTGTACTGTTAACCGAGTTAATGTCCAGTCATGAACATAATTAATCCAGTTATTTTTCTATTATTAGGAAAGCTTTTATACAAAATATATTTATTATTGTTTTTACTAAATTGGTTTTTACATTATTGCATTATATTTTCCAAACACATCATTTTTGTGTTTTTTTTAATATTTGCACGACTTTATTCAATTTATCAAAAATAAATTATATTGGTATAAATATTAATAATATCAAATTTACTATCGAAAAACTACGAAAATATGTTATTATTTAAGAATAACAACACGACGAATCAACAATTTAATGTACATTGATTTCATGTTTTAAACTAGGAAAATGATTTAAAAAAATATAAATTTATTATACTCAAAAACGAATTCGTCGGGACGTCCGACTAATTTTATTACTATAATATGTGTAGAAGTTAATTTATAAATTATTATTTTTTCTATAAAAACAGTCAATATAAAAGTTCCCCTAAATTTATTATTTTACATAGAAATTAACAATTAAATATATTAATCTTGGTACTATATATACTTCCCATTTATATGTATTTTAGCTTCGATGCGAAGCTGAGAAGGTATTGGTTTTACTATGATGTGTTCTTTTTGTTTTTTTTAGCTTCGATGCGAAGCTGAGAAGGTATTGGTTTTACTAAGATGTGTTTATTATTTTTTTTTTTTTGTGTCTGTTACCACTTTTTCTCAGCTCTCACCGAACGGATTTCTTTCAACGATACGTCAAAAGATCACAAATCGTATCTAGTCGAAGACATTACCCTCAAAAATTGAAAAAAATTCCCTCGTTCCCCGTAAATGGGGGAAACATCCGAAAAAATTACAAATTTAAAAATGGCTAATTTTCGAAATTTTTTCAATTTTTTTTACTAAAAACTGCCTAATTTTTTAAAAAATAAACATATCAATATAATTCTTTTTTTTATAGATGCATGATGTCATTACCTATCATTTGGTATATTTTTTTTTTATATCTGACCCTTTACCTGCCCATAGGGGGGGATTTAAAATTACAACTTTTTTAAAAAAAATTAATTTTTTCAACTTAGCTTTTGAAAGTGTCTGACTCTNTTTTTCAGCTTAGCTTTTGAAAGGGTCTGACACTTTTATATATATCTTAAATTAAAGCTAATGTAATATACTTTATCATGAAAAAAAAAAATTTCGGACTTTATTTTATCTTCATGGTGAAAACAGATATTAAACTTAATAAAAAAATATGATTTTTGTAAAAAAATTCTTTTTTATATTTTTAACTTTATAATGTTATAACTTTTTGAAAGATGTATGGATCAATATAATTTATTTTTATATAGATGCTTGATGTCTTTACTAATCATTTAGTATATTTTTTTTGTAAATCTGACACTTTATCTGCCCACAGGGGGGGCTTTAAAATGACAACTTTTTCACAAAAAATTAACATTTTCAGCTTAACTTTTGAAAATGTTTCGGAAGGTCTGACACTTTTGTATATACCTTAAATTAAAGCTCATGTAATATACTTTAATTAAAAAAAAAAAAAAATTTGACCTCCGGACTTGTCTTCACGGCGAAAATGGCCATCAAATGCTATTTTCGTGTAAAAATTCTCGATTTTATATTTTATATTTTTAACTTTATAATGCTATAACTTATTGAAAAGTGTATGGATCAACACAATTTTTTTATGAGAAATAATATTTTTTTAATAATCCCTTTTTCATTCGACATACTTTATCTTAATCAAGATATCAATAAGGAACTAGCAGATCATGTAGCTTTTGAAATAATCCACCAATTTTTTTAAAATTAAACACAATCTAAAGATTTACATAGAAGCGTTTATTTTTGATAGTGATTTTAATCACTGTCAGATATCATTATACTTGATCCAACTATGCCGCGACCCCTCTGTGCTAGATTTTTTTAAACATATATATCAAAAAGTTAATAATACAACTACAAATTCAATAAAACTTAAAAAATTATATTTTCTACAAAAATGCTACTTTAATAAGTAATCGTTTGAGTAACCAATGATGCTCGGAGGTTCAATTTCACCTCTCAGAATTTTTCGCAACACTAACAAAAAACTAATAAATCTAGGTATCAGGAGGAAAGGGGAAGAACACTTCCACGGTCCCTCTGTTAGTCATAAGAGGCGACTAATGAGGTTGCATCAGGTCGTATATTTGTTTATTAAATTCCTTATAAAACTGTATATTTTTTTGGAACTTAGTAGGTTTATTATTATTGATGAAAATTATATAAATATTATGAACAACGTTAAAATATATACAACTAAAGAAGTCCACACACTCTGCCGTAAAAATTAATAGGAGTTAACTTGATAATGTTTACCTATAGTATTAACGTAGAAGATCCGGATGATAAAAAAATAATCTAGTAACCTTTACTATACTTTGTTGATTTAACAATTATAATGTAGTGTTGAATGAATTTAATTAAGACTTAAAAAATAGTCATTTATACTATATCATATGCTTAGTACTTCTAATGTTGTTTAATCTTTATTCTATTATTTTGTAAATAAATATTTGACATGAACAAAGATCATTTTACTAGTACATAAATAACATTATTTTAAAATGGATAAACATGTTTATTATAAAAATCAAGTCTTATAAATGCGATTTTTTAAATTTTGAACAGTTTTTAACACGTTTTTAATAGCTTCACCTGTATGACCTCCAGAATCACCGGTCGTGGGTTATAATCCCGTTCACGACCAAAAATAAATATTTTTTTTAGCATATGAAACTAAAAAGTGAAAAATAATTTTTTACTTTTCAGTTTGATGTGCTTCAATAGCGTGTTTTTGTAGTTTTTTTAAACTATATTAATTTTTTCTGAGCAACCTCAGCACAGACGACGCTACGTTGGTGGTAAAACTTTTGTTATCGGTTATGTGGTTTAATGCAGTTTATGAGGCACATAATCTATCCAAAAAATGTTTAGTTACTATTAAAATTGTTAAGTATTATGACATAATTGTGTTCTGGAGAATTGTACTATTTTTAGTAACATAATTTTAAAAATGGAAAAAACTTTAACGTTAATTTTCTTAAATGAGTACCACTAATTTTAAATTAATAGTATGATAGAAAAAGAATTTTGTTCTTATAATTTTATTTATACAATCAATCGTTCGTCTAACTCAGCATGTTAATGTTAAGTATTTTTAAGCCAAATGTCTATTGTTATTCTGCAGTTTTATATACAGAAGCCATTGATGACTTCTGTATTAATGTCTATTAATAGACACATTCTATTATATTCAATAAAATTTTACTATCATACGTTATATAACGACTAGTGTTATTACCATAAAAATAATTAATGACGCATTGAAACAGATTTTTGTTGCTCCTTAGTATTACAAAAATCAAATTAGTGATGAATTTCTATTTTAAATTCAAACTTTTAAACATTTTAAAAATAAACGGGTGGTTGGATAAAAAAATGTTAAGAGTAAAATTGTAAACATAACTTATTGTTAATTAGATATAAACCTTTAATGTGAATTAGGTAGCTCATTATTTTTTTTTATGACGTCGTAATTTGTAGATTTGCAGAATTAACTAACACTTATGTCTTTTTCAACAGATATGCTTAAAGTGTGGTCGTAGAGCACATTGTTGCAAGTTAACATAATAATAATTAAATATTTATCAAGTCTATCCCTTACATCTTATAAGGGTATCAACGTTTTTTTTCAAATAGATTAAATGTTAGAAATTAATCCAACTAAAACAATTGTTAACGGTTTGTAATTGGTGCGTGGTAAATTATGAACAAGTATTTTGGAAGTTATTAACATTTTTAAATATTGAGTGAAGGCGACCTGCGGTTTATATTATTTTTATAATTAAGTATTACTCTGCCACGTAATCTCCCACAAAAGTATAAAAATGTTGAAATACAAAACAACTTTTTTTACTGAGTATTCAAATAAGCAGCAAATATGAAAATAAAAAAAAAAAAGAATTCATATTAATATTTCTTCATTATTATTTTTTAGAGTTTAAAAGTCTTAAAAATTTCTTTAGTTTTAGAAAACAAATGTTGAAATGATGAATTTGAAGAATTATCATCATCTTTATCGTCCTCATCTTTGTCAAACTCATCTATATCGGGTACTTCACCTAACATAAATTCATCCATTTCAGACTCATCTGTCTCAATCTCATCCATGTCAGGTGCTTCATGTAACACAATTTCATTTATGTCAGACTCATCTGTCTCATACTCATCTGCCTCATACTCATCTATCATATTATTTGGTGGATTAATCAATTCATATGCTACTTTTCTTTTTTTCATTAACCATGCTGAAATAAAATAAAATAGTATTAATTTAAAGAAAATATTAATTTAATATTTAATATGCACCATCATAATTCAGATTTTTTACACTTTCAAAAGGTTTTAATACATGTTTTATGATATCTCTATTCTTGAGAACTGCTTCTAAGACACTTGAAAAATCATTTTTAGATATTAATCCAGTGTTTGACGTATCTAAATAATGAAATCTTTTAAGGAAATTGTTGAATAAACCCACCAATAGTTTTGGAACTTTAATATATTTATTAGTCGAAATTTGTACAAAATTTCTAAGGCTTATATATTCATTTTCTAAAAAAAAAAAACAAAATTATTAAACAACAAAAATAAAAAATGTATGCTTTCATGAACAAATGCAGAATTTTTTCTTTTACCAGTATAAAAATAAAAAAATGATCTAATAAAATAATTAGTCAATAACAACACTTGAACCAGTATTTTAAAATCTGACGAATTCTGTTTTTTTTTTCTAATTTATTATTAATTAATGAATAATAAATATTAATTAATCAATTTTTACCAATTGATCTCAATATATCAAGTAGTGTTTCTACGAAGTTACAAGTTATTGTGATGAATACTTTTTTTAATAGGTTCAACTTAAGTTCAGGACGTCAACTTGCATTACATTCCCCAAATTTTAATCTTTATACTAAAGGGAATTTTAAATAGCTATAAAATATCAATATTTCACTATTTTATGAAATATTTCAGTCGAATAANAATTTTAAATAGCTATAAAATATCAATATTTCACTATTTTATAAAATATTTCAGTCGAATAATTTCATCACTTATAATGAATTATAAATTAAATAGTTAAAAATATTTCGTGGAACAGATTAAGAACCTTACAGAATAAAAAATATATTGATTCAACTCTTATTTTCATTTTTGATAACATTGTACTAATTATTTCACGACGTATCGTATTAAATCTTTTTGTTTAAAATAAAATATAAAACGAACTATTTTCAATGTCTCATTATATATTAATTAATTAAAATTTTCTTCATTACCATTGAATTTTTCCAGTTTCTTTATTATTTTTTTTGTGTTCTTGTCTTTAATTTCTTTTAAGTTTTTTAAGATATCTTTAATGAAATAAATCTCTGTTGAATCTGGGAAAATTTGCTCAATCATTGGCTTTATTTTTTCAGGTATCTCATACCCCTTGATATTTGAAAAAAAAAAAAATTAAAATCTTTTACAAGTAGAAATTTATATGAAATGCAAGTATTTACTACAAACGCAGTACTAAGCGTTTAACAGCTGGTTAACCCATACTGACGCTGAACATATTTAAGTTCTCAGATAGTATTGCAAAACATTAACATATGAGAGTTATAATAGAATTGAATACGAGTAGTTGTCAGTACCAAATTATGAACGAGCCCTTGGTAAATGTCTGCTTAAGAATAATGAAATGACAGAGTAAAATTAAAAAACTATAATTATTTGGACAAATACTTTGTATGTTCTTGACATTTTATAGTGATTGACTGTACTCTTCCTCTTACCAAGATTTAAAAATGGCAATAACTACCGAAGTATTCGTCAAATATTGTTATCGATCAGTCGTTTTCTTAATTAGTACATTATATATTAAATTAGCTAGTAATTTATGTATGTTGCCTTTAGAAAAAATAAAGTTTACACTCCTATAATTTATAATGGATGATATTAAAAAGAATCGAATAGCTGGATAAATCAAGAAATATATATAAATAAAAACTTTTTTTTTCAATATTGTTTCTATTTTGCAAGTAATGGAATGGTTTATGATGAACTTATTATTTAATATACATTGAAGCCATATTCGTAACACCTTACCGTACAGACCGTTTTGCCACCTAACAAACACTATTCCACTGGACTCACCTATTGGTCAAACCATCATTTTTAAAACAGCTCTCACAGTTACAACCGTACAATTTAGTAGGTTCTTTTGTAATTCAGTATTTATTTATTATCTTTTTGTGAGATAACAATAAATGGCTCGACGTTAGTGGTTATAACATGAACTTTGTTTCGCCTATAGTTATTGTGTTCTGCATATCCATCAGTATCAACTTTTACCCATGTTGTTGCTTTTTTAATTAAAATAAAATAATCATGAAAAGTTGTAACGTATCAAAACTACAAATACTCAGTTTTAAATTTATGCTCGTAAAATACCTATTATATAATATTATAAATATTTATATATTCCTTTTAAGTTGACAGAAGTGAGTAGGATTCTAGTTCAGGGTATGCTGCTAAAGAGAAGAAATCTCCCAAGTTTTTTATTGTTGCTCATCATTTGGAGTAGGGCTAATATTTCCTTACTTTACCCTAGTCACTTCTCTGCCGTTTAGTTTCATATACCATTACTTGCATTGCACCTACACGCACCTGACATATGAGTTCCACACCACCCTATGGTACTTACTTATTTTCGGTGCCTATCAACGTTTGTGCTTAGCCTTTGCTATATACCGTGGGGTCAACGTCAATTATTAATTATTATTAATTATCTAGAGGTATATAAGTAAGTGTTGTTTTCGTTCGGGGTGTCAATATGTGTTTAGTGTTGATAATGGTATCATTGATTCCGAAATACGTATCCCGCGCCAATTTTAATAATTTTTTAGCTTTTTAAAATATTTAATATTTAAATATTTTTAATATAATATTGATATTGAACAATATTGAAGACAAGTTATCAATTTAATTGTAAAATTCTATCGTTAATTATTAAAAAAAGTTAGGAGACCTTAAAAAGAAAAAGTGGTGAAATTTTCAAATCTTAAGTATAAATACATCGATACTGGGGTATTTTTCTGAAATACCGATTTTATAAATCTAATTTTATCTAACATTTATATATATATTTTAATTTTTATGCTAAGAAACTCATGGGTGAAATTGAAAAAAGATGGTCGCCCATCTACTTTTAATAATTTAATGTGGATGAATAAATTTCTCTTATGAATTTTTAATCAAGAAAAAGTAGATTTTTTTTAAATAGTTATATTTTATAAAATTATTAGGTTTTGTTTAAAAATTCGATATAATAATATTTACCTCATCAGTACTTATTTCTTGAATAGAAATTTCATTATTCGTTCTGAATAAAGCTTCTCTAATCTGATAAAAAAATATAATATCATTTATTTGCTTGAAAGATTATTTATAATGTTAATATTGTATGCAACTGGTAATAAACGTTTTAGAGTATTGTTTTTAAAGCATTATTTTAAAAAATGAATCTTATTAAATAATTATACATTATCTTGTTCGTAAATTTTATATTAATATTAATATTTTATACATATTTAACGAATTTTAATATTATTGACTAGCTAATGTGTTTCTTTATGAATTTATAGTACAATTATTTTTTTTTTTAAACGTACATCATTTTTCGTTTTTTTAAGTTCTTGTTCTAGTAAAGGTTGTACTTTTCTGCAGTAATCTTGAAATAAATCAAAAGAATCATTCATCTAACACATAAAATAATTTTATTAAATTGCATTTTTTTAAATAAAAATAATACAATTTGAATGTGAAATTTACTGTATCTTTATGTGTTGGTTTGCATAACGAAGAAATAACACAAAAAAACTCAAAAACTAAATAAATTTGCCAACGCATTTTACAATTTCTTATAATTTTTTTATGAAATAAAAAATATATTTTGATATTGTAAATAATATAGTACAAAGTATCTTTTAAATTTCAGTAATTTAAGTTAATTTTGAAAAAAAATTAAGTATAATATGGGTTTATATACTAGAAAATGGAAAAAATATTGTTTACTTTTTGTATTTGTTAAATTCAAATTTATCGTGTACAAATAAAGTTAAATATAAATTATTACAACACCTTGTGATTTGTTAACCATTACTGTGATCGTGGAAGTTGTATGTGGTTGATATGTAAAACATACTTGTAATAAACCAAAAAGAATAATAATATAAGTTCATAAAATAGGGAGAGATGTTTAAAGATGAAATGGAATAGTTAGTATCGTAACTCGAAACAAAATAAAAGGGAGAAAATAATATCTAGGTGAGTGAGTTGAGTAAAAGAAAAGAGTTACTTTATTTCGGGGACTTGTCCGAGGGTTATAAAATGACATAAATTTAGACTCTTATTGATTTTTAAAATCTTACTTGATAATTTTCCTGTTTCTTACAATATCATTATTAATAATATCATAATCAATAATTAAAACAAATCAATTCAGTTTGCAACTTTAACACTTGTGAAATTTGACTATGATGATTATAAATTATGCGTGATGATGTTGAGAGTTCGATTATAACAGAGCTCGAATATCTGGAGACAGACTCTCTCAAGCCCTCAGCACTGACTGCCTTTTATAGTATTTAGTGTCCCCGAACAGTCATCACTGCGTCATTCTTGCAATGTTATTATTTTATTGACAAGTAATCATAAAATATATAAGTTAATTTACAGAATGGCATAAAATATATGAATTTATACATTCGAATAATATACAAATCAATTTGATATTTTATATGACGTTAATATAGCTTATTTTTATACATAAGTTTAGGGTTTTATACATTGTGTTTTATTATTAAGATAAGAGTAAAAAGAGCTGACATATCTTAAAGAAAAACAATTGTGTTATTCTAAGCTCATGTAGTAACTCAAAAAGATTGAATTAAATAAAACAACTATAAAAGGGGTTGGTGTGTTGTTTAAGCTATTACTTTTATTGTATTAATAATATTGCTCGGTGTATGAGTACGAGGGTCTGTAAGAAAAATAGAAGACGATAGAAAAATAAAGTGATCTTTATTATATTAATAAGAGGTTTATTGTGATTAATTGTCAATTCATTAATATCAATAATGCCACGAGTTTCGACGGTCATCGATGATATAGGTGGAACTAAGTCACCTCGTGTGTCTACCAAGAGTGGTATGGTGGTTATATATGAACCTCCAACCTAACTCCAAAAACAGATACGTATCAAAGATATAACTCTGCCAAGTTGCTCTGTACAAACATTATCGATTTANACTCTGCCAAGTTGCTCTGCACAAACATTATCGATTTATTAAATTTACTTGGTATATTTATTATTATTGATGATCACTTGATTTTCTGTATGCCTACTTAATCTATGTACTCATAAAATTTAATTCTAAACCTTATATATTTTTGGTGAAATAATTAGTTTCTTACCTTGATATTTCTAATGAAACGCTGAAATAAATAAATATTGTCTTCTGATTTAATTATTTTTATATTTTATATGTGGAGTTTAATTTTTTTCCTAATGTTACTAGTCTGATATAGTTTTTTTATCAATTTTATATGTTGGTCTAATTTTTTTTCTAATATTGTTAGTGTTACAAGGAAAGAAATAAATATTATAGATTAGAATAAATATATATTTTTTAAAATCCTTTATTGTGTATTGAAGACTATAGGGTGATCGGTTTGTCATAAACCACTCACTACTTGTAAAATAAATATAATGTTGAAAAATAAATGTTTGATTCCTTTTAGTTACACGTAATTTTTAATATATTAGCTATTAATTGCTTTTTAGAATCATCCCTTAAAACTTATCCACTGGATATCACCTTTATTTTTTAAATGACAATATAATTTATCTAGCTTATGAAATATAAAATAATTTAATTAAGCATATTTTAGCTAACAAACAAGGTGACAATAATATTAACCAGTTAAATACAGTCGCTGAATAAAAAAAAATATTTGAGTGGGAGATTTCTTTTGTTTTTTATTTTTAAGGTATTGACTTACAATTATGAAATGTTATGCAAAAACAATGGCGACCAATTAAATTTGTTAAATATATTTTCTTGTATCATAAAATTGAAGAATAAATTTAGTAGTGTAAGTTATCATCGTTTTAAAAAAAACCTGAATAAAAACCAAATTCCATGTGGAATATATTTTGTGAATACATTTTTAGTTTGATGATTTGAATGATTTAGTTTAAATGATTCCTTTGATGGAATTATAATAATATTTAATTAATATACATGCTTAATATATTTTTATATTTTATAAACAATATACAAACAACTATTTTGCTACTATGGATAAACACAAATATTTATATACATTAGATCAATACCTGAAAATTACCTGCAGACCTTAATTTTATAATTAATTTTTGTGTCTTACATTTTTTAATATACATAACTAATATTGTATATAATTTTTTATTAATAGTTTAATTAAAATTAGTTTTACATTTTCATACTTAATAGTTATAAGTGTACTAAATACAATGTCAAGTGTACACTCCGGTAAAGTTACTAACATAGTGTTCAAATTTGAAGAGCTAATAAAAATTGCTGAAAAAAACAATATATGCAAACCAATTAGTCAACAAAAAAGATTGATAGAACGTACTTTTAGACCAATCCAAATAATTAGTCCAACAGATATGTCTGCGAACGAAACAACTTAAAATATAGAATTTCAAAATTATTGAAAAATCATGAGCTTTTGACATTCAAAAGCCATAAAACCCTTGTACACTCATTTGAATGTAAAAATATCTAATGAACTAAAATATTTATATTGGATACACCCAACCTAACAACAGTCATAGGTCAAGTGGGACAAATGTTAATGAATGGGTTAATAATAAATTCATTATTCTTTTTTAAATATATAGTAGTTATTACTTTAGATTGGACAATACCAATCGTCAAGTATATAAAATGTTTAAATGTTTAAATAGAAATAGAAAATTAAAGGTTATGCATTTCGTTCAAAAATGTATTTATATTTAACCCACCTGGCCATTTATAATAACAAACAAGTAAACAAACAATGTTTTAAGGAATAAAGCATAAAATATCTTTTTTTTTTAAAAAAAGCTGCATTAATAAAGACTTCTAATGATATAATAATTAAAAATACATTGGGTAAGACCAATAAACTAGATAAAGATAAAGAACACGTAAAAGATGAAATAAATATAAAAAAGAATAATACAGATAATTATGGCATGATAACTGATAGCTTAGAATTAAGCTTACGCTGTGAAAAAGACTTTGATAAAGTCTAACATATTGCTAACAAAAAGACCAAACTAACATAGATGGTAGGATTACCAATAACCCACAAGAAAGAATCGATATATTTAAAACTGAAAGTAATAATAAACAGTACACAGAGGAAGAAGGAGATTTTGTAAATGAGCTAGAGACGACGACAGATGAGAAAAAAATAGATGATGATGGTGAGATAACTGATAGCTTAGAAATAAGCTCATACGAAGAAATAGAACTTGATTAAGTCCAACATAACTTCACTAGTCCTTAAATACTAGTGACCGGCGAAGCGGCATAAAACAAAATAGTTAATCTCAATTAAAACAAACAATAAATAACATTAAAAATAGTATAAACTCAGCTGAATAGATGAAGTTGTTGATAATGATGAGTGGACTGTATGAGATCTTGTGGTAATGGTGTCGAACATCTGAGTAAGGCGAGTCAGAGTGTAGATCCAGGCACAAAATGGCAGATGAAAACAGACTACGACAATGGAGATATTTAGTGATGGTCAGGGCTCAATCACTAGTGGCGTGCAAAGGCACGTAAACTTTGAGCACAATGGCGCAATAAACAAATAAAAGAATAACGGCGTACAATGGCCGAACAATTTACTATTCAAGCGAAGGCGCTTGCAACAGAAAAGAGTGACACAAAAAACAATTGACTTACGATAATGAACTGTACACGGATGAAAACCGACACGGAGATCTTTGATTTGCCGTGATGGGTGGGGAAGGGGGTGAGTCAAGCAAGACGCTGGTGATCAGCTGTCCCACGAAATAATATAATCAATGATCTTTGTAATAACTGGTCAACTAGATCCTTCTAAAGACGTTATGTACCATATAGCCTAAATCACCAAAAACGCAAAAATGACAAAAAAAAAGGAAAGGAAAGAAATCCCACCAATGAATGTGAAAAATAAAAAGATTGTTCATAACCCAAATTATTTTTATTCTACTCTTTTCAAGTTTCATATTTTTCAACGAAGATGTAGTATAATTCAGTTACAACATTATCAGTTTCGTGATGCTTACAGATAATTGTAGTACCAAATGAAACATCTTCTAATCATATATTCTTCAAATTTCCCGAATCTGTATATTACATGATGGATAGCAAAGGCTATCTATTTTATAGACATATTTTTATTAATATTTAACAGATATTGCAAGTGTTAGTGGATCTCGTCAGCGATTTCCTGTTTGTAAAAAAACACAATGCCTAAGAACTTTTAAATTATTATCATATATAAAAATTTAACTATAATATAAAAAAATAAATGTTCATATCCAAGACTCAAATATAATATGGCATAATTACATTTTTTTTAAGTAAGATTTTTAGTAAGATGTTTTTTGTAACTAAAAATTTTAATAATAGGTGTACATCAGTTTTNTTTTTTGTATTAAAACCTTAGATATTTCCCTTTCATTTGATATAATTTTTTTTGGAAATCTACCACTTATTCTGTTCACTGGGGGGATTTAAAATAGTAACTTTTTTACAAAAAATAACTTTTTCAACTTAATTTTTGAAAATGTTCCGGAAATACTGCGTCCTTTAAACATATATCAAATTAAAGCTTATTTTATGTACTACAAAATGAAAACAAAAAATTTGTCCCGACGATCTATCTTCTATACGCAAACGGCTACCGTATTCAAAAATATGCTATTTTAACAAATTTTTTTTTAAAATGAAATACTATCTACAGATTTGCATCGAAGCGTTTCTTATGATAGTGATTTAAATCACTGTCAAATATCATCTATACTTGTCCCATCTATGCCTTGTCTACACTGTGCCTCGACCCCACTGTGCTACCGTTTTTTTTTAAATATTAATATCTAAATTTTAAGATACATTAATGTTTATGATCAGTACAATATTTTTTTATTTCAATATATATTTTTTCACATTTCTCAACGATTTTTTTCAAATAATTTTTTTTTTTATCTTTATAAAAAATTTACAATCTGTTCTTAACTAGAAAAATAAGCAAATATGCACAGAGTAATTAGATATGAATTATTTGAGAGCAGAAGCCATCCATTAGTGATACTACCTATTTTGAGTTCTTAAGTTTTAAGTAAAGTTAATTTTAGATTAAGATAGAAGGTCACGACACCATCTTCGATTAAGCCGCCTAAGGGGATGACCTGAAATGGACAAGGTAGATAGTTATTTTATTAGAGGATTAGAATGAGAAGGAAGTTTTGAGTGAAATTTTTAGCATTTTGCTTCATCGAGTAATGTTGCTATTTTTTGATTATTATGGAGTGTAAGATTGGAAACAAAGGGAGGATCATTTATTATTTTTCTTAGGGAGATGTTTTGAAAACTTTGAATTTTTGGTATGTTTGATTTTTATGTACTGCCCCAGAGCTGGAGACCGTAGGTCCAGATTGGTTTTAGAAGAGCTTTATATATTATCAATTTGATGTTAAGATTAGTGTGTGTGTTTCTGTATAGCAGTGAGCTTACTGTGCGTAAGCGATTTTTTAATTGTAACTTATTCAATTTTATGTGTGGGGCCCATGTTAGACGACGGTCTAATAGAAGTCCTAGGTATCTTACTGTTTGAAAAAAGGGATTATTCAAATAATAAATTATTAAACTTATAACTATGTATAATTTATTTTTTGTGGCATATTTATTGTTATGTGTTTATGTTATAAATAAAAAATTTTAAATTATTCTAACAACAATTATTAAAAAGTGTTTCTCAATAAAAGTATTTTTCAGCTAAAACTATACGATTTATTATATTGTAGTTATAACATGAGTAATGATAAAATTTATTTCCATTCGCATACAGGTAAATAACAGCAAATAATAGAAATAATTAAATTACACTGAGGACAAGTATAGATGATATTTGTTAGTATTTTATGTTGTGATGTAAATATCACACCATAAAAAATGGTTCGATGCTAATCTGTTAAATTAAAAATAATTTGTATATATATATAATTTTACGATTACTAAATTGTAAAATCTACTAATTTGACAGCCAATTTTTCATAATTATATCGTGTGATCGTTTTATATTAATTTTGTAGTATAATACAAGAACTTAAATTTAATATAAGTTAAAATTTGTAAGACGTTCCAGAACGTTTTATAAAATTGAGTTGAAAAAATTGTTTACATACATGGATGGTCTTTTTCTAACTGTTACTGTGATTTCATTAGATTTTATTATATTTTTATAAATAAAGCATATCAATAAGAAACTTATTGTATTTTTTATATTCTATTAAAATTTTATTAAGATGTGTTTTTCCAAAAAAGTATATATAATTATGTTTGAAAACGAAGAAAAAAATATAAGAAAATTCTATTTTTTACAGTAGCCTAAATTTAAGATATTTTATAAATGTCAATGTGGGTTTTTTTAACCGTTTGATTGGTTAAATTAGTAAAAACTTGAGTTTTATTTACAATTAACTAACAAAAGTGACAGATGAAGAGTTTCATGAGCAGATTTAAAAAATTGCGCAATATATGGTTAAACCAAAATCTTCTTAGATTCGCATCGAGTTTAAAAATTTAGAATTAACGAAAAATGTAAAACTAGTTACTTGAAATTTGTTATAAGATTCGTTGAAAATTTCGTCTTAAAAATAATGTTTTAACCCGTTAAATTTTTATTTATTAAATTATTATTAAACATGCTGTAAATATTCATAATTAAAGTTATTTATTGTAAAATAATTAATAAATCTATAATGATCATAATTAAATTATTATTTGAAAATAATAATTTATGACTCATGTCAAAAATCATTAAAAAAATTTTTAATAAACTAAAACAATTGAGGGAGGAAAGTCCAGAGATTATGTATTTTCCTCAGAATTCATTGTGATCTATCGCTAGTTCCCAAACTTTGTTTTAAATTGGAATCATCTGAAACCAAATACGTGTAATGAACAGCACAACAATACATTGCAAAAGGTTTTTCTACATCTCCAAAATATGAGAATTTTAATTGATCTATAACTCTATCAACAGTATAATCAACAGAATTAATATTCATCATAATATTGATTGTACTTTTTTGTGAGTTGTATTGCTTGCTATTACTTTTGGTAGTCTCGTAAAAATCTAAAGCATAGTAAAACTATTATCTTATCTATTTATATTCAATAGAAATTGTATAATTTTTAATTACTAATTTCACTCTTATCAAGTTCCACAAGAGAATACATATCTATGCAATCTTGCAGAATTTTATATGCTCCATAAAAACGCACCTTTAATAGTTCTTTGAATGTTTCCAAATTGTCACTTATCTTAAAATAAAAAAGGTTTTATTACTAAAAAGTGATATTAAAAAGACCAATACAAGGTAAATATTAAAATTATAGTTTAATGAATGTTTTATATGACGGAAAAACCTGTAAATATAAAATTGTATTCATATCAAAAAATATACTTAACTAAATAATAAAACTTTAATCTTTACTACTCTCTATTTGCTTATAAACTTAAGGGAAATTTATAGATATATAGATGCATATCAAAGTAGATTGATTTGCGAAGCACTAAATGTTAATTTCTTAATAGTTGTCATCATTTTATATTGTATTTCAGCCAAATAAATTTACTAGGGCTGAGAATATCAAAGAAAATGAGTCCTAATTACAATAACTTATAAAAAATAATTACAATATAACTGGAGTGGATCATAATATCATATTATTAAATAATATAATTTTTATAGTTTAAAAAAAAAAAATGTTTGTCTAATAATTTAAGTATAACACTGATAAATATTTTGATCGAAAATTATTACCTGGGGTTTTTCTACTGCAAACAATCTTGAGTGGAAAATTGTACAACACTCATTAAACTTTTTGGTAATAATAGATTTATCTAATTTTAAAAATTCAACTAATTTTTGACTCATTTCGTTTGGTTCAATTTTACGAGAAATTAGATCATCTCTTAATTTATATAAAATTTTATTGATTTCTTCTGTAAAAATACAAATTAATATTGATAAACTAATTATACATGTGAATAACTTATTCAAAAATTAATACTATTTAAAATAAATAAATGCAACTTTAAAATACAAATAATTATTTAAAATAAAAAGTGATGCGAAATGAATTGACTTTTTTCTCGTCAATTACTATTTTGAAAGAAGATTTTAATTGATCATAAAACAAGGTAATTCGATAATATAGAAAAAGAGTACTTGTGGCTAGATGAAATTTTTTTATAAGAAATTATTATAAGTATTTAATTTATTTATTTAAGTGAAATTGACAGATTTATAATATAATATTGGTTGGCTTGAATTATAACGTTATAATATTGTTGAATTGTTTTCATGACAGCTTCAATTTTATACTAAATTTACTAGAATAATTCACATATTTTACAAAACTAAATAGGTCATAATGTTGCAAATATNAAATATTTTTAGCATTTGTATTTGGATTTTATTAGGACATTGAAATTATTTTTATAATTATTTGTAATTTTTTTCCCTTGTAAAAATATAGTGGCTCAATTACAATTATAGTTAATTTCAAAAAAAATTGAGTTTTTTTTCAAATTTGTCGATCAACGTACATTAAATTATAGTAAATATGTAAGGATTTCAACTTTACTTAAATGTCTTACCATAATTCATTTTTTCAAGACGTTTTATGTTTAAATTAGCAATGCAATTATGAAATGCATCTTGTGCTTTTGGTAAATTTGTGGTTGATAAATAATTGATAACTCGATCAAGATTAATTTCTGCTGATGTGGACAATTTTAGTCCCTATTAAAAAATAACATTTGTTTTCTTCAGATAGTTATAGCCATTTGAAATAACTTATTAATTAAAAAACTGTCATTTTAATTGATTGTTTAATTATGGTAGTTTATTAGTTATTTTTACTTACAGAAATCACTGAATCGTCTAAAGCCAAATACGTGTAACAAATAACACAACAATACTTTGCGAAAGGATTCTCTTCGCCTCCAAAAATGTATCCTTTTATTTCACGAACGAATTTATATAGAGTATAATCACCAGACATAGTTTCAATTATCCTTTTTTCTATCAATTTTCGTAATTCGTATTGCAGGCCTTCTTTTGGATTTTCCTCGTAAACCACTAAAGCACAGTAAAACTATTAGCTTATTTATTTATATTGAATGGAAATTATATAAATATTAATTACTAAGTCTTTTCATATAATATCGTGCATCCAGGGAATAAGTATTTGCGCATTCTTGTAGAATTTTATATGCTCGATTATAACGCAGATTTAATAAATTTTTGTTTTTTTTCAAGTTTTCACTTTTCTTAAAATAAAAATGATTTTATAACTAAAATTTGATATTAAAAAGATTGATATAAGGGAAATATTAATATAATAGTAATGAATGTTTGATATGACGGAAAAGCCTGTAAATATATAATTCTATGCATATTAAAAATTTACTTAACTTAAGGATAACCTTCTAAACCATTCAAAATCCTAATTACACGAATTATTAGATTTAACCACAAAAGCAAATCCTATTCAAACTCCTATTGTGAGTCCTAATTAATCCTAATACGTTAATATCTACGTATGCGTCCATTTCCACATTGACATCAACCTCTACTATTCAATCATTTCTATATCAACGTTCATTACTACGTAAGCGTCTACTTCAACATCCACTTTAAAGTACAACAGTACTTACTAAGTAAAACTACCTTCCATTTCGACTGTCGTTTCTACATCCACAACGCTATCTATGTGTTGGTACATGTTAGTAAAAAGCTATAGTCCATATGTCAAAACAACATGTGCATGTCAAACTGCCACGAAGGTAAACTTATCGAAAGCCCTGCACGATTCAGAAACCAAGCGGGGACATGAAAAATAAGAGCTAGTGTTTATCCACCTACTAATTGGATATTTCATCAAGACTTTAATGGCAGAAGAAGACAATATGTCTAGTGATAGTAAAGTAAACGAATCAAACAGTGATAAAATGAATAAAGAAAAAGAAATGAATATACCTCTGATTAAAGTAAAATTGCTCATTGATCATATATGGAACAATACTTACAAAACCATTCAAATTCTTTCGGCGCCAATCTAAATCATCCACCTCTTTCAAACAAGCAATTAGGGTTGTGGGAAGCAATGAGATTGCTTCCTAATTCTTTTTATGGAAGAGAGTGGAGCAACTGGATATCCTTTTGGAAAAATAAAAATTTACAGTTGATGTGTAGAATTAGTGGCCATTCTACGGTTATTACACGCAAATCATAATCGATTGTCCGGTAAGGCATGGCACTTCACATTTGTCTTACACCTTTAATTGGAGTATTAAGCTACAAAGCAACTGCCAATGAGGACTACTATCATATACAATGAAGATAAAAGAGTTACAAAATCAAAAAATAAAACAAGAGACGTAAAACAAATATTCAGAGGTAGCCAATGCGATAGAACAATCAATTAANATTGATTTTTAAAAACTTAGATTACTTGATTACAATCAAGTAATCTAAGTGTTTATGGTAGAACTCGAAAATTTGAAAGATTTTATAAGAACCCGGAATTCTTCAATACTTAAAATAGCAATTCAAGCAGCTAAAGAAGAATATAGGATAAGACTATCAAATATACGAGGGAAAAAATATTTGAAAGATAGACCACAAAAACGTTTCAATCCACAATATTCAACATTGAAAATTTCGACTTTCNATCCACAATATTCAACATTGAAACTTTCGACTTTCAGCACAAGCTGTCATTTATGTAGTCAAAAGGAACAATTTACTAAATTCTGTCGTAATAATAATTCTACATGCGTAAATATCACAAATAATGCTAAAGTACACAAGCCTACTGTGCAAAAAACAATGTGAAAATTAAGAATTCATGTTGTATTGTATTATTTACTGTTCAATCACAATTATATAATCTCAATTTTTTATCGAAAAGTGAGTATTTTATTAAATTTTAATTCCTTTAATAAATGGGCCTGCACAAAATTGTTAACTTTTTATATTGTACATTAAAGATATAAATTTGCTAGTACGCAGATACACAATATAAATGAATTAAAATTAAACTAAAGTGAAATCATAAATTTTATAATATTAAA
>NW_026099576.1:13548153-13566709 GCF_025091365.1 Daktulosphaira vitifoliae | reverse complement strand
AAAAAAAAAAAAAAAAAAACACATCTTAGTAAAACCAATACCTTCTCAGCTTCACATCGAAGCTAAAATATGCTTCTTGTATAAATTTGTCGATCAACGTACATTAAGTTATTGTAAATATGTAAGGATTTCAACTTTACTTAAATGTCTTACCATAATTCATTTTTTCAAGACCTTTCATGTTTAAATTAGCAATGCAATTATGAAATACTATTTGTGCTTCTCGTAAATTTGTGATTGACAAATAATTGATAACTTGATCAAGATTTATTTCTGCTGATGCGGACTGTATTAGTCCCTAAAAAAAAATAACATGTTTTCTTCAGTAAGTTATAGTCATTTGAAAAAACTTAATAATTAAAAAACTGTCGTTTTAAATGATTTCTTGATATATTTTCGTAAAACTAAAATTATATATTGTACTTATAATAAAATTTTATTTCATAAAAAAAAGATGTGTATAATAATGGTAATTTATTAGTTAATTTTTACTTACAGTTAACACTGAGTCATCTAAAACCAAATACGTATAATAAACAGCAAAACAATACTTTTCGAAGGGTTTCTCTAAAATTGAAAAAATGTTTTTTGCCAATGCACTAGCGACTTCATTTAGAGTATAATCACTAGTAATAAATTTTATAGTAAATTCTGCTGTTCTTATACAGAATTTGTGTTTCTTGTCTCTTTCTCGATGTGTCTCGTAACGATCTAAAGCGTAGTAAAACTATTAGCTTATTTATTTATAATGAATAGACATTGTATAAATTTAAATTACTGATTGGTTGCGTATAATATCCACTCAGGGAATAAGTATCTACGCAATCTTGCAGAATTTTATATGCTCCATCAAAACGTGTATAAATTTGTTGAGCGAATGTCTCCAGATTGTCACTTTTCTTAAAATATAAATGATTTTATAACTAAAAAGTGATATTAAAAGAACCAATATAGTTAATATATTATAGTATAATGAATGTTTTATATGATGGAAAAGCCTTTAAATATATTATTGTATTCATATTAAAAATATACATAACTAAATAACAAAACTTTAATCTTTACTACTCTCTATTTGCTTATAAACTTAAGGAAAATTTATAGATATATATATGCACATCAAAGTAGATTGATTTGCAAAGCAAAATAACATTAATTTCTTAATAGTTGTCATCATTTTATATTGTATTTCAGCAAAATAAATTTACTAGGGCTGAGAATATCAATGAAAATGAGTCCTAATTACAATAATTTATAAAAAATAATTACAATATAACTGGAGTGGATCATTTTATATTGAATCTTAGTGAAATAGATTAGCTAGTACGCAGATTCACAATATAAATGAATTACAATTAAACTAAAGTGAAATCATAAAATTTTAAACCATTGAAATATTATTAATATTAATATTTTGTTATTTTATACCCCAAGATTTTCTAATGTAAACAATCTTGAGTGGAAATCTGTACAACATTTATCAAAGTGCTTGGTAATAATAGATTTATCTAATTTTAAATATTCAACCAATTTTTGACTCATTTCATTTGGATCCATTTCA
The DNA here is from genome assembly GCF_025091365.1 of Daktulosphaira vitifoliae. NCBI lineage: Eukaryota > Metazoa > Arthropoda > Insecta > Hemiptera > Phylloxeridae > Daktulosphaira > Daktulosphaira vitifoliae. The sequence continues at coordinate 13,565,148 of NW_026099576.1, read as the reverse complement.
CGAGAAATTATATTATCCCTTAATTTACATAAAAATGTATTGATTTCTTCTGTAAAATTACAAATTAATATTTATAAATTAATTATACATATGAATTTTATATTCAAATACTGGTTGGCTTGAATTATAACTTTATAATACTGTTGAATTGTTATCATGATGGAATCCATTTTTTACTAAATTTACTAGTATCACTCACATATTATACAAAACTAAATAGGTCGTATTGTTGTAAATGNTTTACTAGAATCATTCACATATTTTACAAAACTAAATAGGTCGTATTGATGTAAATATTTTTAGCATTTGTATTTGGATTTTATTAGGGCATTGAAATGATTTTTAATAATTTTCTACTTAATTAAATAAAAATTATGTTTTTTTTTCAAATTTGTAGATCAACGTATAATTTAAAATATATAAAGATTTCAAAGATTCTTAAATGTTACCATAATTCGTTTGTTCAAGACCTTTTACGTTGAACTTAGCAATGCAATTATGAAATGCAATTTGTGCTTTTGGTAAATTTTTCGATGATAAATAATTGATAACTTGATCAAGATTAATTTCTGCTGATGTGGACACTATTAGTCCCTAAAAAAAAAATAGTACAATTTGTATTGTGCATAATCGAAACCTTATTGACAAAAATTCAACTTTGATTATTATTNGTGCATAACCGAAACCATATTGACAAAAATTTAACAGTGATTATTATTACTATCGTAAAACGCTTTAAAATGAATGTGCTTTAAGATATGTTATTAAATTTTTTTTTTTTTTTGAGTGTTTTTTTTATTTTGTGGAGTTGAGCCTTATAATTATATAATCCTTATATTGTTTTAAATCATACAAAAATTTATTTTCATAAAAAAAAAAACAGGTATATAAAAAGATAGTAAATAAATAAATCCATAAATTACCATTTAATAATGGTAATTTATGGATTTATTTTTACTTACAATAGACAGAATTGTTTGAAATCTCAAATAAATCATGTTTTGCAAATTGATTGATCTAGAAAATAGATTTTTTAATTTTTCTATTTGTAAATATTTTTTATATTAATGTATCTTAAGAATTAGGGAATGCAAAAATAATAAAACACAACGACACAATTTTGTTTATTTTAAATAGATAATCTTTTATTTAGTGTTTCAAGCTATTCTACAGTATTATACTATAGGAAAATTATGACCAATAATATGCGTATAAAACATTTATGATTGTAGTAAAATTGTATACAACTAACAATTTAGTGTGTAAAATTAACAATATAACATAATACATTATATTATATAAGTGCTGCAAGTTACAACCTTTTTGGATTGTAAATCGATAATTTAATTGATAATTATCAATAAAAAATTGATAATCTTTATTTTATATTACTTATAAACAAAAACATAACTTATCTGTCGCAACATGTATACTGTTCAACACAATTACTTATTATTTATATATAAGTCAATTTATCTATTGTTAAATATGCTATCTCAATATAATAACCATGTAGTGTATAATTAGATACAATAAACTAAAATGATCACTAAAAGCGCTGACAACAATATCCCTGGGGTACTATCATTCACTATAAAAAATACTGAATTCTTTTCAGACTAGAGTTCGCTTTCACCGAATTCAATTAAAAAAACACAGCACAGGGGTCGCGGCATAGTTGGATCAAGTATAATGATAACTGACAGTGATTAAAATTACTATAAAAAAAAAACGCTTCGATGCAATTCTTTAGATAGTGTTGAATTTTAAAAAATTGGTGGATTATTCCAAAAGCTGCATGATCTGCTAGTTCCTCATTAATATTCTGATTAAGATAAAGTATGTCGAATGAAAGAAGGGTTATTCAAAAATATTATTTTTCATAAAAAAATTGTGTTAATCCATACACTTTTCAAAAAATTATAGCATAATAAAGTTAAAAATGTAAAATACAAAATCGAAAATTTTCACTCAAAAATAGCATTTGGTAGCCATTTTCACAGTGAAGATGACAAAATAAAGTCCGAAATTTTTTTTTTCCATGATAAAGTATATTACATCAGCTTTAATTTAAGATATATATAAAAGTGTCAGACTTTCCGGAACACTTCCAAAATTTAAGTTGGAAAAGTTCTACTTTCTATATAAATTTTTGAACCTCCCCTATGTAATATTGTATTATTACTTATAATATTAAAATATTATATTATGTTATCTTTTGTACATGTATGTCATATATTATGAATTCACAAGATCACCAAAACAGGGTTCCCTTATCTAAGACTTAAAATAATCAATAAAGTAGTCAATTAAATCTGATTATCGTACAGATTCAAAGTCACGCCCATGTGAGGGTTCTCAACTAAGTCCAGCCAATCACATTCAACTATTAATTGAGATCTACAGTTTCTAAGATCACACTAGGGATCGCTACACGACCCTCGTCTACTATAAAAACCCATTTTTTCCTATTAAAATCAGTTCTTTCGGCTATTTTAAATTACACAAAATCTGCGACACTCTACTCAAGATTCTACTCTCTGGGACTTAGTTTATTTTTTAATTTATTTGGACTTAGAATATTTTTCAATTTTTAAAACACTTAGTCGTTTTTTTTTTATTTATTTGGACTTAGAATATTTTTCTTTAAAACTAAATGACACTTAGAAATTTTAAAGTGAATTTTGTTTTGGTGAATCTTTTAATTTAATTTAATTTGTTCATTATATAATGATATTTTATTTTTATTTTACCATGGAAATAAATGTCAATTAATATTTTAAAATAAAACATTTTTTTTTTTAATAAAACCGAATCAACTCTAATTTTCTCAGTTAATGATAAATATTGATTATATGACTAAGTGTATTGCAACTCTATACTTACTGGGTAGCTAATCTTCTGTGGTTTAATGTCTTTGTTCTAACGAACATCGCGCCGGCAGACAGAGTAAAGGTTGCAATTAAATATTTTTAAAGTTAGGTGTTAGGTTAGAATATATTTGTAAGCCTATGTGTATTGGGTAGCTAATCTTCTGTGGTTTAATGTCTTTGTCTTAACAAACATCGCGCCGGCAGACAGCACAGAGAAACTTACAAATATATGTTTTTAGTGTTTAATTTTTGTCTTGGTGATTATTGTGCCGCATCCTTTCAAGGTGCTTTAATTTAGCACCGGGACACATTGGGCCACCACAATTCCGCCCTGACAAATCTTTTACATAGATATAAATATTTCTGAATCTTGTTTTGGCCAGGCCAGAGGAAAATTTAAGAAATATTGGTGTCGATCTCTCAATAAAATATAATCTCTCAAACAATATACTCATTCTACTAAGTCAACTAAAGATACATTATTTGATTATAATTATAAAAATATAGAGTGTATAGAATCTCTTGCATACAATAATACAGTCATAGATTTTGTGTAACGGTTTCGTATTATTTATAATTAAACGCTTTATTCTCAAACGGTCATATTTACTGTCGAAATCAAAGTGTACAACGTGTGAAATACAGTGTAAACTCATAATCAACATTGGATTGTCAAAAATAAACATTACACTACGTGGGATACAAGGTAAGTACAAATTTAAATTCCCGCTTTCAAATTATAAATACTATATTGCGTAATAAACCATTAAGATAGGTAATAAAGTTTGGTAGGATAATTGACTTCATTTATTCAATATTGTTCAACCCCGAGATCAGTTCATTATTTTTGTCACAACGTTTTTGTGCATTTTTATTTATTTGATCATTACCCTCATGTATTTAAACTCCGTTTATTCACCCCTCTGAATCATTTTTTATTCATATTATTATATTCTTTGCACCCTTACATATCTTGCCACATTTAAACATGTGTTACTCCGCCATTTACCGTCTTATTAATTAATTTTTATTACCATTCGTCCCCAATACCTACCGCCTATTTCATCACCTTCATCTTATCTTATAATTCTAAACTCCACCATAATAAGTTTTAAAAATTAATTTCTTTTTTTTTTCTTTTTGGTTTATTACACCTAAGGGCAGGTTAAGTGTTAAATTTTCAAAAAAATGATGAAAGGAAAATATCAAAGGTTTTATTATAAAAAATAAATTAAAAAAAATTGTTTTGTTGATTTTTGAAAAATTTATGGAAGTTTTAAGAAAAAAAAGTGAAAAAATTACTAAATTTACCGATTTTTAAATTTGTAACTTTTTTGGAGGTTTCCCCCATTTCCGGGGAACGAGGGAATTTTTTTCAATTTTTGAGGGTAATGTCTTCGACTAGAAACGATTTGTGATCTTTTGACGTATCATTGAAAGAAATCGGTTCGGTGAGNTATAATTAGATACAATAAACTAAAAAGATCACTAAAAGCGCTGACAACAGTATCCCTGGGGTACTATCATTCACTATAAAAAACACAGAAATCTTTTCAGACTAGAGTTCGCTTTCACCGAATTCAATTAAAAAAACAATTGTTAGCCACGACCCCGTGTTGTTGTCGGTTATCTTTTTATGCTTCTTGCTTATATATCCACACGAAAAGAATTTGTTTTAATTTTTTATCATGTGACGAAGTACGAATCCAATACCACTGAGTATATATATACATAACGAAATATTTATTGAATCACTTCACAGCAATTTGCAAGAAGAAAAGAAATAAGTAAATTTATGTTATCCCAATTATTTAGAGTTAATAAATCTGAGTAGAGAACGACGAAGCAATAGATAATTTATTAGATCAATAACTTTAAATGTGTAGGGATTAACAAAGATGTTAAATAACATGTCACAATGAATGCTTTTATATATGTTTATATGTTTTATCTTAGATGTACTGCAGTACGATAACACTCCGTGTATTTTTTTTAGTCTCGCGCTGTTCGTCAATCCAGTGACACTTTTTATTTGTACTCTTTTTTGTGTTGTATAAAATAATTTTTCATTATTAAAAATTATTAATTATTATAAATTTTAATTTTAGTATTTTGTAATAAATATAAACACCAAAACACTACAAATGTTAATTTTGACTGGTTGGTTAAAATATTATACAATAGAACGTTATATGGTATTCGTAAACTGGATCCACCGTTTCGTTGCCTTAAAGATGTTTTAAAAAACCTAGCTTCATTTCTACTGTATAAGTTAGGCTCTGGTATTTGTGGACTGGCTCTGGCATTTTTTGGCCTCTTAGGTAGGACATTAGAAACTAACCAGACAAAAGTTTATTACACCTCAATTAGAGGTACTGCGTATATTATTTTTATATCTACTTGTCTTTGTCGTTCTAAACCTTCCAACCATACGACCCCCATAGAACCACAATATCAAGTTCTCACCATATACAGCACAAGCCGATTCTTATTTTATTAATTTTTGTTATTTGAATTATAACAATTAACCGATAGCGTTTAACAACATCATAACGTTACTATATTAAATAATATCTACAATTTTTCTGATTACGTCGAAATTTTAAACAACTATAACTCGTTGAAATTAAAATAGTAATAAACATTTTTTTATCAAATTGAATATATCTGATCATCAAACTTTGATGATTAAAAAAGAAATGTGATAAAAATGGAATGTTGATACAAGTTTAGTATATAAGGTATGGTAATGGAAAATCAATTTTTTGAATAAAGCAATTGTAAAAGAACCATTATTGTTAAAAAAAATAAAATAATGATTAGCTATCATATGAATTACAAGCAATTTAATACATATAGTGAACGTGTGGGTGTAGTCTGTACTGATGAATTATACGTAAGGGGCTGGGAGAATAACACGCATTGTTTTATCTCATAATTAACCCTCCGGAATAGTTCTGTTATTAAACGAAAATTATTTACTGGTTGATTTTATCAAACGTCAAAAATTTCAAATGTCTAGGTATTACAATAGTTTTCTGAGATATAATATAAAAGTTTGGAAAATCAGTTCGATTAAAATCTAGGTCATCCATTCTTAAAAACAAAATAAATATTGTTTATGTTTTTATTTTGCATATAATATATCATTTTATAGATAAACAAATTAACTAAAATTTTTTTTGGATTTGGGTTTCCCTCCTGAAACGAAAAATATTTAAACAGTTGTTCTACCAGGTTTTGAAATCTTTCATAACTTATGATACAGTAAATATTTTGCGTTTTTTTTTTTATTTTTTAATAGTTTTTACATTTCTTTTACGTTAAAAATATATTTTTAACTTGGTCCAAAACTGTAAAAATTAAAACAAACACAATGTTCTACTGAATCAAAAGTTATGCATGATGTCATAATCTGGTAGGATATCTTGTATAATCCTATGATAATGTTGCACAAACTTGGGACCCTTCAAGCTGGTCCAAACAAAATTTATAAATACATATTGTTCAAAGCCTTAATTACTATAATTAAATAGAATAGCATATTACTACACAGTCAATTTTGGTTAATAACGTGGTCGTAGTTTTCTGCGTGCAATTACCAATTTTTATTTACTCAAAACAATTAAATTAACAATTATAAGAATTTTTACATTTTATAAACTATATTTTCATTAATTTATCCACTGCAGAAAAGGAGGACTCATTTTGTATGTACATAATATATTTTGGTCTCCACATTTATCGATAAAAAATATTCCTACTACAAATTATAAGAAAAAATCATTATTTCTTTAAGTTTTTTTTAAAAAAGTTCAGTTTATTTTATAATTTATTTATTCGTCACAAATTCATGTTTAATACATAACATAAGATGAAGATATTGTTTTTTGTTTAATAAGAGATATATAATTTTTTTGGATGTTGAATTTTATTTTTATGTATCCTTATAACTTAATAAGTATTTTTTTGGTACATTATTTTCTAAGTGATATTTAGTATTATCCAAAAGCTTGGGTAATACCACGCGCATGGAATGGCTTTTTAAAAAAATAGTTATAAATTAAGAACTAAGCAATAAACTACTATATAGCTAATTATTTTTAGTAAATAATTTAATTTGACTCAACATAAAAAAAAATCAACTCAATTCAAGTGAAATTGAATTACATTTTGTGGTTAAAATTAATACCATGAAGTAATTCCATACACACTCAATGTATTAAAATACTTATAACTTAATAAGTATTTGTCCTAATATTGTTAACGACCCATTAAACAGTTTTGTAATAAATTTATAAAAACAGACTATTTAAAAATGTTGAACAATTTTATAATAAAAATTGTATTTCTAATATTCAAAACAAATAATATAATATATAAATAAGATATAAATTATGATATTTAAATGTAATTAATTATTAAAAAATATACACTAAAATTTTATTGTATGTAAAGTTATAACAGTTGTCAGTTATATGTATTCCATTCTATGTATAATATATTTTAATAACATAGTTACCTAAAAATTTGACCGTATATTTGATGAAAATACTGCAGTTGTATTTAACAAGTAAATTAAATTTGTTATTTTTTTAACGATTTATATATTCTTGTTTTTCAAGCGAAATTTATTTTTAAAAATCTAAATATCAATAATCGAACTTTTGCAAATACAAACCGATAATAGTTTTAAAATAATTTTATTTAAATAACGTTTTTTGTATTTACGTCATTAGTATAGTTTTAGTTTTAATTGCTAGAGAGGGTAGCAAAAACAACCCACGCACTCAGACCTGTAGATTAATTATGTGTACCTCCAACCGAATTATTTTATTTCAATTTCTTTACATGTGTTTCCACCGGAGTGTTGTTGCCATTAATGAACCTAAGATTATATTCAGATTACACATCATGTACTGCTCGATTACTCTTAAAATAATGAAAATCCTTTTCTTTTTTAAATGGAAATAAATTAATTTACAAAAATTAAATATATTTAATAGTATACGTTAGTTTGTATAGAATATATCCCTATTAAAAATATTTAAATATTCTATAATTATAAAATATTAGCTACTGGGTCAATCCATGCCAAATCATCCAGAAGTCGTTGCACAACTACCTCATATTTTTATTAATTTTTCAGGGTTTATTCTTTATACTATGATTAGATTAAAAGAATTTTTTTTTTATGACCTTCCCATTTTTATGGCTATTTTAATGCAAAAAATGTTAAAAAAAGCCAGAACATTAGAAAACACACAGATTATTCAATATTAACTCAATTGAATTAAAATTTTAGAATTGACCTTATTATAACTTAAAGTTTTCATTATAAAAGAAAAAAATTATGTGAAATTCCAAACTTTAATATTTTTCTAAAAATGGTACTTTTTTTGTGATAAATTGGCGTTTCTGAGCTCATTTAAAACCATAAAGAAGTTATTAATTTTTAGTGATTTTCAAATATGATATTGTATAGTGTATAATCTATGTTTCAGCTAAATTTCAAAAATTTGCTTAGTATTATTGTATATGTAATATATTTTGTTTTTTTAACGTTGTGACTATTTTGAACTTTTTTTACATTGAAAAAGCCATAAAAATGAGAAGGTCGTAAAAAAAAAGATTTATATTTTTATCTAATTATAGTATAAAGAACAAACACTGAAAATTTAAGAAAAATATGAGGTGGTCGTGCAACCACTTCTGGATGATTTATTTGGCATACATTGACTACTATGTTTTTTGGTTATGTACTACTGTACGGAGATCGCTAAGTTCTCCCCACGAGAAAGAACAAACCACTTTGAAATATGTTCGACTAACAACAGATACACGACTGCGTGACGTCCACCACAGAATTTGAAGTGTTCCCATCGAACGTCAAGGTGGTTCTCTTGTTGGCCAACGAAAGTTCTGAGGCCAACATCAGTTCGTCGCCACGCTGATCTGTAAAACCGGATCCCCATGCCAGGGCATTTGCGTTTAAGTCCTTGGCGTAAGTTACATACCATTTTTTATTTTTTTTGTAACATTACTGCCATTATTGCCACAATAATGGCAGGTTTGGTTTAATTAACCCAACCGTTCCGGAACTGCCGTTAGGCACTACTTTGGAGCGGCCTATTCCTGTATCTATACATCACATAGTCGTGTTGTGACTCCGCCTGAAGTTAATCAACAACTGAGTCACAATACGGCGTGGCCTCCCCGTTAGCCAGACCCGAAATTCGGATCGGTTGCCCAGTCTGTACCACGTGTTGGTCGGGGTAGGACTTTGTGAAAGTTGGGGCTTAATAATTCATAAAAAGTTAGAAAACGCGTATGCGACATAAGGCGTTAGTCAGACTGGTGGGCGTGACCGCCTCTGTCGAACGATTTTTTGTTTTAGTTTACGTCATGTTCCTAACAATATTAATAATAAATTTAAAGGAATTAAAAAAAACAAATTTTCCAATGTCTCAAAAGTAAAACGATATTTTTTTTCGTTTAAATTTTTTTGCCATTTTTATTATTTTCATGTAAGCAGCAAAATTAAATAAATAGAAATTTTAAATAAAAACTAGAAACACGAATAATAATTGCACATATTTTTATTTTATTATTAATTGGTTGTATGACTCATGTAAATTCTCAAAAAATAAAATCTGTAAGTTACCATATTTATTAGGCCTGTACTATTTATGTTAAAAAAAAATATTCCGTCTATTGTCAAGTTGCCAAAAATGATTAAAAGTATTTGTTTTGTTTTAATGACGACATCTATTATTAACCCTTAAATAGTCGCGTGGGGGTCTAGCATACCCTCACATAAATAAAAACGGATGTATTATATTGCATAAAAGGTGTTCATAGATATAAATTTAGAAGATGGTTTTTATAGTAATATTGAATAGATTTTCATAATTAAATACCTTCGCAAAAAAAAATTAACGACTTAAAATATCCATCAAAGTTGAAATGGGTCATATTGACCCCCACGCGACTTGTAACGTTATAATTTTTTTTTGGACATGTATTTTTTTCAAAATATCGTTTTATCGTAAATGCAATGTTATAATTGATATAATATTGTGGAATTGGGATTATGTGGATCTGCCACCGACTGTGCAATTAAGTTTAAAAAATAAATAATCTATTGAGAATTTCCACTTGATGATATGGAACAAATACGACCAAAACATGTAATAAATACATCCCGTCGCAATGTGGACACATTGATTATCGGTGCCCCATTTACAATTACCACTATTCAGAATTGCCCCTCCTGACCCTACTCGTATTATAATAATTAAATTGTATAGTAATATTAATAATAAAAAAATTCAATTCAGAAAAATAATTATGTAAATGTAAATACACATAAAACTAATAAATATAAGCCGTTTTTGAGCTCAAAGAGATACAAGAAAAATTAATAAAAATACATTTTGAAATAGTAAAAACTTTTATTTACCGTCTTAAAAATAAGATTTTGCAGTTAAAATAATTTTTTTACAAACCAAAATTTTTTAATGAAATTTTGAAAATTAAGTTTTTTTTTTTTTCGTAATATAAGTTTTAGTAATGCACATAATTTTGTAATTTTTTTATTTTTTAATTTTAATTTTTTAGTTTTTATGCATATTTATATATATGGTAACAAATAATGTCTTTGAATTTAATAAATGAACTTTTTTATACATATTTTATACGTTTTTAGAAATGGAGTCTAATAAACCCCCACGCGACTATGAACGTTAAAAATAGGTACGCGCCTGCTTAAGGGTTAATGAGTTGTTTTTTACCTTATATTTTGTATTCTTTTTTTATAGACTTAAAAACCATAAAATTTATAAAAGTTTTGGATAAAAAATGTCGAATGCTATAAAGGGTTGAACAACTTTTAATTTAAATGTATAAATATCAGTTAGGAAAACAGTAACTATTTTTATAATTTATAACTGAAAAAAATTTTTATTTGAAATTTTCAACATTTAGTGGAAGTAGAAATTAAACAAATGTTCTAAATTACTTATTAATAGGGAGCCTACAGCATAACAGTTGGAAGGATATAAAAATACTCTCAAAAATGGCTCGCATTTAACATGATACTAGTAATCTTAAACTATAGAGTATTGTTGACATTAGCAAATAAAAAACTGTCTGGCCTTCATGTCAATAAGTCAACGGTGCCGCATACGGGTACGCACTTTATAGTCGTAGTACGATTATTGCCTATTAAAATGATAATGCATGGGCACAATAGGGGATAATTAGGTCACTTAATTAATGTACAAAGAATTCTTAAGAATCAAAAGTTAAGTGAATTTTTGATGACTAAAAAAATATACATATTCATAAACCAAAAATTCTATAAACTCAGTGGTATAGAATTAAGTTGTTACGTTGATTATAATAATTACATTATAAATTATTTCATATATATATAGAATGTTTGGCGAAGAAAAAAATAATTTTACAATGAAAAATACGAGTATTTAAAATTTTATCGAATCGAACTTGATTCTTTGTAGCTGAGTAATGAATTTTATTTAATGAATAAAATGTAAATTAACTTAAATATAATGATTAAAAAGAGTATCTCAATAGATATTTGAAATAATATTCTACCAAAGTATGAAATTCAATAATAATTGCATGACTCAACTTAAGATAATTTATGTCCATTTATACTTTTGCGTGTTTGCAAAGCTGTAAAAAATAATTTTAATAAGTTATTTTCAAATTCTTAACATGCACTATAAAACTGAATTATTAAACAATTATGTTGATGTCTATGAGAAAAATAATGTTGTTCTGTTTGTTGACAAAAATAACTTTATATTTGATTATATTGTAGTGAAAAGTGAGATGGTGTGGCCGAATTGGTCATGCACCATTGCCTGATGTGTACTGTTTTAAAAACAATTTTGTAGTAAAACCAACTTAAAAAAAAACAAAATTTTATCGTGAATATTATTTCTTGTAGTCAATAAATATAAACATGAAATGGGTCAGTTTTCAGTCCTACTACATGTACGTGGTAGTTTGACTGACCAACACCGTGTGCTAAAGGCCGCGGTACAAAGTCTGACAAGTGAGGCGCAGACGACGACGACCCGTCGCAATTTTTAATAGTATTTTTCATTTATAGTAATTTAAATTAACAATAAAGAAAACAGGGCATACGTGTTTTATGTATTTTTATAATTCGAATATATTTAAAACATTAGTTATGTGCTCTGGTTGCTGTTTTAGCGACAAACATGTACATACCACTTAGTAAAAACCTTATTTCATACAAGGCCACAATATCACTATACATGTACAATATCACCATAAAAAAAAATTGTAGTCATCTTTGGTATTATTAACTTGATTAGAATCTTATATCAGAATTATCCCCATTCAATTTTTTTAATATCAATTTATCACCACAAATAAAACTAAAAATGGTTAAAGCAATGAGTCTTATGACATCGATTCAAAAAATACCATATGAATAATTTTAAAAACAAATGAAATATACGATTATACTAATATAAATATTGATTACTTCATATCAATCCAGTCTAATAATTTGTTTGACAGATTTTGTACATCACTGGTTCTTGGATTTATATCCTACATTGTGAAACAAAAATGACCAATAAAATAGGAAAATTGTTGATAAATGATCTCTTAGTAGTAAATGATAATGTGGAGAGAGAGGTTAAGTTGATTAAAGATTATAACAATCTGTTAAAAGGACGTTATACAGTCAATTTTAGAGCGTAAAAACATGTCTTCTTAAAATACATATTATACACTAAATACTGCACTTGGAGCAATAACACTCATAATAAAAAAGAAAGAGAACAATATTTTGTTAAATGTAGATATTTGTAGCGCCGTACGGAGTAGTAAAATTTCGTTAGCTGGGTTCCTCTCTTCGCTACGTAGGTGGTTTTCTTCTAGCATAATTAGCATGTTGGGTTTCGTCGCGTAGCATGGTAGTTGTCTGAAAGCGCATAATAATCAAAAGTAGCTACGTTAATAGCGGAGATAAACAATATTTCCGTGTACGGTCAAATTTGCTACTGATGTAGAAAACAAGTGTTATTATTACTGCTATTATTGATGTCATAAAGTACCCGCGATAAGATGGTACGGGGCTGCCGTTTAAAATATGGCAGCGAGTGAACAATAATAATAACGGTTTACTGGGAATCGGCCGCTTTGACAAGGTCAGACGTAAATATACTATTTTTATCTACCAATAGACTGTAACAATCGGCCGGAAATTAACTTTCTGTCGATATCAATAAGGTCTTTATAATAAACCGTAACCAACATTTTTCAACGACAATAGTTACAGCGGGCTGTATTAGATAAATTACTCGAACTTTATTTTTATAAAAAATTTTCCAGAGACCAAGTCAAATCTAATCCCGTTACATATATTCTTATCTACCGTCATTAAAGTTATCATAATCTAATATCATGTTGCAATACATATATATTGTATATCATACATAGTAATTAGTATAATATAATATTCTTAAATCTATAATACGAACATGTTTTTTGGTTATTTTGTTTAATCCGGACTTTCATTAAATCAGACAACCTAGAGCCCTTATTGGTTCGGATTAATGAGGTTCTACTGTAATTAGAAATGAAACTGAATCGGCTCAAAGCCTCTTACCTTAACTTCTCTCGGCCGGTTTAGATTTCGTACTAGGTCTAGTTTTCTTTACTAATACATTAATTTCAGGATTTGATTCTAGATCATGTGTCAACTTTCTTTTTCTCACAACTGCTTCATTATTTTTAATACCGNAACTTTCTTTTTCTCACAACTGCTTCACTATTTTTAATATCACCAAACAATAAATCCTATAAGTTATACATGTATTAAATCTATGATTATTGAAATAATAAATTGTTTTATAATAATTACAGTCTTGCGAGGAGTATCTGAAGAATATTTTGTAATTTTTCTTTTAACAATAATTGATGTCTGGCTAATAATATGTCCTTCTGTTAATGTACTGTATCCAAGTAGAAGTGAATCTGGAGACTAGAAATAAAATAAAATTAGGAAAAAAACTGTTAACCTTTTTAAAAGGTAAAATAATTACCGATCCTGTTGGGGATACAGCAATATCTAAGAATTCATCGTCTGAATCATCTGTATATGATGTATTGCTCTCAGATAATGTTGACACTGATCTAGAATCATCTGAATGAGCAGTAAGAGAACCACTGTCCTGTGAATTAGGATCATGATCTTCAAGTGGATATCGTCGTCTTACACGGCGTTTGTATTTTGCAAACTAAAAACCATAAATTACAATATTTATTTTCATTAATATTGAATTTCTAGAAAATTATTAAATTTAATAGTAAATTTGATATCTAACATTGATCGTTCTTTTTAACTATAGCTATTTAACAATACATAATTAACAGTTTAGAGATGAATAAAAAATTTAATTAAATTTACTGTAATAAATAAACAGACTAAGGTTAATGATTTAATTTATGCTGGGATTAATTAATGTTAATATATTATTAATACAAACTTCACAGTTTAAGAATGCACAACAGTATGGAATCTTGCTTGACATAATTATTGTACAAATAATATACAATGTATAACTAATACAAATTTGTATAATTATATTATTTAAAATATCTTTTTAAGTTTTGTGTTTACATAAAATAATATATTTTTAAGGATTTAAAAAATTATTTTATGATTTAGTTTAAATAAATATTTGTTTATTTAAGGTATTAATAATAAAAATATCTATACAATTTAATTGTTATTGATATATTAGCCAAGATTAAATTAAAATAGTTACATGCGTTTATTGTATATCTTACTTTAGACATCACTACAACCATACATTTTGATGAATTTTCTTTTTCGATTAGACTGTTCATAATTTTTATAACACATTTCAATGGGCTATCATTTATAGTTTTTGAGTTTCCCTTGATTAATCTATAAATAAAAAATAATTTGTCTCTTTCTAACTCTCTCTACATCCTATTTTCGTAAACCCCTCAAAATATGAGTCACCTGGAAGAATTTTCCGTTTCTGCGCTTTAAAATTCGCGTTCTTCGACTGCAGTCTCGAAACTGGTACTGTACAACAGAAATTATTGTTTCACATCTTTTGCGACCTCAATGAGGATTTTTTGGCACTCTAATTTTTTTTTAATTTTTAATATTGTAATTATTCATTAAGTAATATATTCAAATAGAATATAAACACATATAATGATCAGCATTAAATTTTAATTTGAAAACAACAATAATTTATAAATAATTAACCCAACCCGTATTACTATAGTATTAATGTTAGTACAATTTAGTTAGTTAAATAGTAAGTGTACAACTAATAGTCTGGGTAAGCAATTTTCAATAATGTTCGATCTGATGTTGTATAAAGTATCATATAAATATAAAATTGTGAATGATTATTATAACATTATTCATTTAATAATGACTGTAAATTCTAGAACTCAAATTATATTATTGTGGTTATTCGTAAAAGTTAAGTGTACAGTCCACTCCAACACGTCACCGTGTCTCATCTTAAAGTGGGAACCCAATACAAATACAGGTTATAATGTTACAAAGATTTTAATATTTATATTAAAAGCCCTTGAAAATGGCTTTGAAATGAATATTAAGATTATTTTTTACTTTTTTTTCTCGTAAAAATGTATTAACTTTATTAATATTGTAATAAATTAAAAAAAAATAAGCTTGTTTTACCATTTTAACAATCAACGTTTTTTTTAATTATTTTAAATATATAAGGATTTAAAAGTTATTTAATTGTCTTACCTTTTTTAATTTCAATTGTTGGATTTAAGTTTGAGTTAGCAATACAAATATGAATTAAATCGAGCGATCTTGGTAAATTTTTTAATGATAAAGTATTAAATATGTGACTTAATTTGATTATTCGTGATGTTGGATCTATTATTCCCTATTAATAGAAATGTACTATTTGGATTATGCATAATTTAAATCATTTTGTTTAAAATATATGTTAAAAAAATTTTTTTCACACACCTCGGCCAGGACAGCAGTTTTTTTAAATAATGTTAAAGGTTATTTTAATGGTGATCATTTACTCAACAGGTTATTCGTATCTAATCAAATCAAAAGTCAAATCAGAAGATTGTTTTAAATTTGGTTTTTGTTAAATGTTTTAGCTTCGATGCGAAGCTGAGAAGGTATTTTAAATCTATTATTATTAGGTATATTTGTTTTTTTAATATTTTGCCTCTTACTTAGAGGTGAATGTGCTTTATGATTACTGGTAATTTTGTTTTAGAGTATATTTTTGAAGTTGAGCCCTAAATACGTCAGTTACCACTTATTAAAAAAATTGCAATTACACATTTTTAGATGGATGACTTACTTCGATTATTTCTGTTGTTTAAAATATAATTCCCTGTTAAAAAGAGGTACTGTTTAGATTATTCATAGTTTATTCATGAAAATTAAATAGTGATTTATCTCACTATCGTAAATTTTGGAGATAATGGAGTTGTCTATACCCCTCTATACGTCTGTTGCTTAAAAAAAAAATTGTACCCAAAAATTTTTATATCATTAAAATAATTTGAAATTTGCCGGTTATAGACAATTTTTTTTTAATTGTCATATTATTTTTCTTAAACTTTCATTTAGTACAAGTTAGGAGGATACAGTTATTCTAGAACATTATCATAAAATAAAAAAACCCAGCACAGGGGGGTCGCGGCACAGTGGTGACGTGGCATAGTTGGATCAAGTATAATGATATCTGACAGTGATTAAAATCACTATCAAAAAAAAAACGCTTCGATGCAAATCTTTAGATAGTATTTAATTTAAAAAAATTGGTGGATTATTTCAAAAGCTACATGATCTGCTAGTTCTTTATTAATATTCTGATTAAGATAAAGTATGTTGAATGAAAAAGAGATTATTAAAAAAAATTGTATTGATCAATACACTTTTCAATAAGTTATAGCATTATAAAGTTAAAAATGTAAAAAATAAAATTGAGAATTTTCACAAAATAATAGGATTTGGTAGCCATTTTCACCGTGAAGACAAAATAAAGTCCGAAATTTTTTTTTT
>NW_026099576.1:13546552-13547619 GCF_025091365.1 Daktulosphaira vitifoliae | reverse complement strand
GTGGGTTATGATAAAAAAATCACCCTGTATATATAAAAGTGTCAGACTTTCCGGAATACTTTCAAAATTTAAGTTGAAAAAGTCAATTTTTTGTTAAAAAGTTGTCATTTTAAATCCCCCCCTGTGGGCATATAAAGTGTCAGATATGACAAAAATATATACCAAATGATATGTAAAGACATCATGCATCTGTAAAAAAAAATTATATTGATCCATACATTTTTTAAAATGTTATAGCATTATAAAGTTAAAAATATAAAAAAGAATTTTTTTACAAAAATCGTATTTTTTTTATTAATTTTGATGTCTGTTTTCACCATGAAGATAAAATAAAGTCCGAAATTTTTTTTTTGCATAATAAAGTATATTACATTAGCTTTAATTTAAGATATATATAAAAGTGTCAGACCTTCCGGAACACTTTCAAAAGTTACGTTGAAAAAGTTCTACTTTCTATATGCATTTTTATGTTTTGAATCCCCCCTGTATTTAGGGAAATGGTCCGATTTAAAAAAACAGTATGTCGAATGAAAGATCTATATAAATACTACTTCTCATAAAAAAATTGTAATGATTCATACATTTTTCAAAAAGTTATAGCATAATAAAGTTAAAAATGGAAAATACAAAATCGAAAATTTTCACACAAAAATAGCATTCGGTAGCCATTTTTACCATGAAGATAAGATAAAGTCCGAAATTTTTTTTTTTCATGAAAAAGCATATTACATTAGTTTTAATTTAAGATATATATAAAAGTGTCAGACCTTCCGGAACATTTTCAAAAGTGAAGTTGAAAAAGTTCTACTTTCTATATGCATTTTTATGTTTTGAATCCCCCCTGTATTTAGGGAAATGGTCCGATTTAAAAAAACAGTATGTCGAATGAAAGATCTATATAAATACTACTTCTCATAAAAAAATTGTAATGATTCATACATTTTTCAAAAAGTTATAGCATAATAAAGTTAAAAATGGAAAATACAAAATCGAAAATTTTCACACAAAAATAGCATTCGGTAGCCATTTTCACCATGAAGATAAGATAAAGTCCGAAATTTTTTTTT
>NW_026099576.1:13511053-13546127 GCF_025091365.1 Daktulosphaira vitifoliae | reverse complement strand
ACATTGTAAAATCCGAACGGGTCTGACCGTTACTGCCGAACGTGCCAGTGTATTACTTAAATAAAATCAAATGTACACGTTTTCAATAATATGTTATTATTTTAAGTTTAGATTAGTAGTCTTTATTTACACGGTCCTAAATCTCCTAGTTTCGTTTTTTTCTACCGACTAAAGAGTAATATACAAAGTGTTCACTAATGTTTATATAGTTCCGATTGTTTAAAACAATTGATCCAACCCAACCCAACCCAATCAATCTATCACACCTAAAAATATTATAGTTAATTAAACTAATTTCAGAATCAAAAAAGTTATCGGTTAACCATGTTTCAGTTAAAACAATGAAAGTACAATTTAAAGATGATACATTACAGTTAAAGTTAAATAATTTTTTCCTTAAACCACGGCAGTTCTGATAGAATCCAGATATTGAGCCATTACATAGAGGTGTTGCTAAGAATGGTTAACTGCTTGCCGTTGACGTATTCTTCCGTTTTTTGAATGGTTGACAACATCTTTTAGCAATTCATCTTCATAATTTATACGTAGTCCAGATTCACTATCTTTAGTTCTTCATTCAAGCTCTATATAACAGGAACGCAACAATTTTCGTTGAAGTGGGGTTCTATCACTAACCATTCGAAAATTATCATGAAATGTAGTACCAGAGTGCTTTGCAGAGTTAAACTCAGATAATAAGCATAAAGCATCTCCTTTACTATTTAAAATAATTTTTATAGAGCGGGTTGAATCTACCCGGAGTTTGCCAAGGTGGACAAGTTATAAGTTCAGGGAACCAGCACTTGGAAGTGAAACAAGAATATTGTCAATTGTCAATTTGTCATGAGCTATTCGCTCTGTTACAACCGTCGACGTAGATTCAGGAACTCCGTATATAATCAAATTAGACTGACATTTTTCACGCGCAAATATTTCTTGGATAACTTGTAGTTAGTGGGTAACACTACAGATTGTGATGTATCAACTGAGCTTGAATTTTTCAAACTTGTAACTTTACTTTTCAATGCATCAATTTCTTTACTAAGCCTAGTATTTTCCTTCTTCAATTCAGTCATTTGATCAGAAACCCGCAACGAGTCAGCATTGAAGTCTTTGTATTGCGAAGCTTGCATTTCAGACATTGCCTTATTGGAAGATAATACTTCATCCTTTAAGTCCTTTAACAGAACCATCAGTCTTCATTTGAGATCATATTGGTTTTATTACTCATGTCAGCTCGATTGGACGATGCATTCACTGACCTCTCAGAGGAGATAGTTAGAGAAGACCGAGTAGTAACTTTTGTAGTGTCTTTTTGAGGTTTATTTGGACTCATAATGATGTTCGATATAATATACTCCTTAAAAGTATAAAAACGCAACCAAAATCACAACCGGTAATGCTGATACAGCGTACAATTGAGAAACAATAACAGGAGCGTTTAAGTCACAAAAAAAAAAATACAGCTGGTTGGTGATGTGTGTAAAATAAATAACTAATGTGTGATAAGAAATTAAATTATAGTCGTTAACTCACCAACAAGTGAAACTTAATACGCTAATAACTGCCAAAGTTAATAATCGATATCAAAAGCATTAGGAGTTAACACTTACTATATAAAACTACAACAAAGAATGACTCAACGACTAATTGTTATGTTAAAAATAAAATATTGTAGACTACACGCACAAATCATAACGTTATCAAATAATCAAAATATTATTCGAACGACGCTATAGGTCGTCCAAACACTGCTCGTGTGTGCATATCCGCAAATAGTGAGGTAAACGCCTTTTATGTTCGAACACGACAAATGAATTATAACTATTTTACTATTTAAAAATTTGCATTTTTAATAAAAATGTAGAATTAAGAACATACAATAAATAATCTTCTTTTAATTAATCTTAGTAGGCGGTGCGATAGTCCCGGCGTCCAAGCCACAAGCCGCCACTGCATTGAGATATTATTAATATTAATATTTTGTTATTTTATACCTCAAGATTTTCTAATGAAAACAATAGTGTGTGGAAATTTGTACAACACTTATCATAGTTCTAGGTAATAATGAATTTATCTAATTTTAAAAATTCAACTAATTTTTGACTTATTTTATTTGGATCAATTTCACTGGAAATTATATTGTCTATTAATTTACATAAAAATGTATTGATTTTTTTTGTAAAATTTTTGTAAATATTGATTGCCTTGAATTATAACTTTATAATATTGTTGAATTGTTTTCATGACGGAATCCATTTTTTACTAAATTTACTAGAATTATTCACATATTTTACAAAAGTAGACAGGTCATAATGTTGCAAATATGTTAAGCTTTTGTATTTGGAATTTATTAAGGCTTTGAAATGATTTTTAGGATTATTTGTACTTTTTTTCATTGTAAAAACTATAGTGCCTACATTGATTCTCTATTAAATTAAATGAATTTAAATGTATTTAACAATTAATTATGATCTAAAGCTTCTAACTATGGATAACTACACTACCCTCGTCTGACTATAAAAACCCATTTTTTCCTGTTTAAATTAGCTCTTTAAGTAATTTTAAAATACACAAAATATGCGACACTCTGCTCAGGATTCTTACTCTTTGGAATTTAGTTTTTTTTTTATTTAATTAGGACTTTTAATAATTCTTTTAAAATTAAACGGAACTTGGAATAAATTTAATGTAAATTGTATTTTGGTGTATCTTTTATTTTAAATTTATTTGTTTATTAAATAATAAATTTTTTATATTTCTTATCATGGAAATAAATGTCAATTATATCTTATACCTCAAACATTTTGAAATTATTTTATTATTATAATAAACCCAACCCAAATTTAAATATTCATTTAATGCTAAATGTTTATTGTGAGTTAAAGGTTACCATATTTCAGATTTTAATTAATTTAATAATAATTTTATTGGATTAATTATATTGCAACTTTATACTTACTGGATACATTATTACTAAGAGTAAAAATCTATTGTGAACTTTTCTTGTTAAGTAGCTAAACATTGAGCTTAATGTCTTTGTTCTAACGAACATCGTACCGGCAGACAACACAAAGAAACTTACGAATATATTTTTAGTGTTTAATTTTTGTCTTGGTGATTAATGTACCGCATCCTTTCAAGGAACTAGCGCCGGGACACATTAGGCCCCTACAATACCACCTTGATACATTTTTTACATAGGTATAAATATTTTTGAATCTTGTTTTGGCTAGGCCAGAGGAAGATTTAAAAACTACTGGTGTCGATCTCTTAAAAAAATATAATCCTCCAAAATATTCAACAAAATCAAATAAGGGTACATTGTAGAATTATATATATAACAAAAATATAAATTGTATAGAATCTTTTAAATATAAATAACAGCCATAGATTTTGTGTTACAATCTCGTATTATTTAAAATTAAATATTTTTNCCATAGATTTTGTGTTACGATCTCGTATTATTTAAAATTAAATATTTTTTCTAAACAGTCATATTGACTATACAATGCGTAGTGGACAGTGTGTGAAATACAGTGTGAATTCAAACTAAACATTGGATTGTTTAAAATATAGTTATGTTACATAAAATAAAAGGTAAGTACAAGTTAAACTTATGCTTTCAAATAATAAACAATCTATTGCGTAATAACCATCAAGATAATTTATACAATTTTGTAAGGGATATTTAACATCATTTATTGAATATAGTTTAATCCCGAGATCAATCCACTATTTTGTCATATTCGTTTGTGTTTGTTTTATTTATTTGACCATCACCCTAATGTATTTAACCACCATTAATCATATTTCTAAATCCCCATTTATTTATATCATTATACTCTTTACACCCTTACTTATTTTGCCATATTTAAACACATGTTATTCCATCATATATTATCTTATCTTATTTTGTATTATTCAATCATACATTTATTACATTATCCTTATTATTCTAACTACGAATAAGTCCTTTAATTTTCTTTTGGTATATTACAAGCACTTAGGCCTTCATATCAGAATTTACATNTGGTATATTACAAGCACTGAGGCCTTCATATCAGAATTTACACCATATTACTTTATTTTATTCCTTTAACTGGCCATATAAATATTTCTTTAACTTTCACTTTTTTTTACTTTTCTATTATATTTTTCATTTTCTTATTGCTATATTACATTAGTATAAAAATAAAACACTTACGTTTCACCACTAGCTATTACTTTAACTAAATGAACCAATCAAAACAAAGTTGTTAAAAAGATTTACTCAATTGATTATAATTGTAAAAATCCATCGTTAAATTCAGGTGAAATTAAAAATCATTTTTTTTTTAAATTTATGATTTATTTAGCAACATGTTACAAAAAAATTTATTATATTATAGACAGGTAGTAGCACACACAAATAAAGTTAAAAAATTAATAAATTACAAAGTAAAATTATTTACTTTTGTAGTTGAATACTTTTATCATATCAAATCTAATTCGACAATAAATACTTTAAGAATATTAGAAATGAATGATTTAAATTGTTTGTATGGAAAAACTGGCTAAGCTACTATTTATTTGAATAAGGAATATTTTTTCGATTTTTAAGATTAATAACTTAAACTAAATACGAATTGTAATCATTTGACGTATCGTTGAAAAAAGTAGGTCTAGTGAGGGTTGGCAAAATAAATCGTAGCCACAAAAAGAACCACATAGTAAAATAATATTGTCATGAATATAAATTTATTCTCACGAGGGGAGACTATAGTGATAGGATTCTTTACATTTATTGAACTTATTGAATTTAAATGAGATAAATATTAAATGATTTGAAAATTTTTCTATCTTAAAAAAAATGCAAAATATTAATTGTCCTAGACAGATTAAAAACCTCGTACCCTAAGCATGAAAGACACAAGTGTTATCGACTCGGCAACTGTTCGTTGCTTTCGTTGCTTGGTAAAATTGGCTATTTAAGCTAACTAAAATTTAAAAATTACTTTTTCGACTTAAAAAAAGCAAAACAATTTAAATAAGTTTAATTTCTTATGTCTTATGAACTTTATTCTATGTCAATTAAATTATATAATAATCATGAAAGTCAATGTATTTTCCTAATAAGATATTTAAAAATAAAATAAAATAAAATACAAAACCCAGAATTTTAATACAAAAATAGTATATTTTTGAATACGGTAGCCATTTGCGCATAGAAGATAGGTCGTCGGGATAAATTTTTTTTTTTAATTTTATAGTACATGACATAAGTTTTAATTTGATATATGTTTAAATACGCAGTATTTCCGGAACATTTTCAAAAATTAAGTTAAAAAATTTAGTTTTTGTAGAAAAGTTGCTATTTTAAATCCCTCCCAGTTAGCAGGTTAAGTGATAATTTTTCAAATAAAATGATATCAAATGAAAGGGAAATATCTGAATGTTCAATTCAATTGACTCAAAATATCTTTTAAATGGCGAACGGATCCTTGAACCGGATCTTCTAGTTGACCTTTTTCAGTATTACTTACTGAAAGTATTATTGCGGCGAGTATTGAACGCTAGGCATTTATTGGACTTTACACCACGACGATAACGCGTGTGTGTAACGGACCGGTTTACAGTGGAGCGATGGCTGAGAAGGAGCTGACATGACCGTGGGGTGTCAAACGTGTGACAACGCCGTGGCCGTGTCAGCTCGTGCAATTATATTCTCTTAAATATTTCAAATAATATGTTATAAAGTAATATATATTATTAAATATTTAAAGTAATCAAGGGAGAAAATAAAAAATAAAATACAAATTTCCCCTCCATTTAAAAATAAGAATAAAACTTTTATTGTTTTAAATTTATTTTAATCTATAATTTTCACGCAAGTTGCAAATTTTAGTAAGTAGATATTGTAGATAAAATCTTGGAACACGTATAATTGCACAGTTGGGATTTTTTTTTATTTAATGATTATTTTGATGTAAATAATGTAAATTTCCTAAAATTTAAAATCTATGTAATCAACATATTTTTTTGGCCATTAATATAGTTTTTATGATAAACAAAAATTATACTGTCAATAAACTAAAATTTATACAAAAATACTACAATATTAATGTAGTGATTCTAAGTAAAATTTTCTATGAGTTAATATAATTATATTGGATAGTGAATATCGCATGAATGTAACTACATACATTTAAAGGTTAATAATAAATAGGACAACGATAAATAATATAAAAGCGTCTTTTTTGTAAGGAAAAAATAGAGCAACTTTGCATAAATTTCAATGCTTCTTGATAGTTTCTCATGTTATTCATTGAGATGGTAAACTTCTTCACCCATAATTCAAAAAAATTAGTAAATCTATTTGGAATTTTGGCCTAATATAAACGTCGAAAAATTGAAAATTGGAGTTTCATATTTTTCAACGAAGATGTTGTATAGTTCAGTTACAACAATATCAGCTTCATGATACTTACAGGAAATTTGTATAACCAACTATTATATTGCTAAGTGAAACATCTAATCACATATTCTTGAAAATTCCCAGATCTGTATATTATATGATGGATAGCATAGGCTATCTATTTTATAAACATATTTTTATAAATACTTAACAGATATTACAAGTGTTAGTGGATATCGTTAGCGATTTATAGTTTGTAAAAAAACACATTTCCTAAGAACTTTTAAATTATTGTCATATGAAAAAATTTAACTATAATAAAAAAATTAAATTTTCATATTCAAAACTCATATATTACATGATATTATTAAATTTTTTTTCTAAGTAAGATTTTTTTTTGTTTTTTGTAACTGAAAATTATATTTATTATTTATTATTTAACCACATTAATTAACAGGTATACATCAGTTTTTTTAAATAAATTAATTATTTGTTACTCCATTATTAATTTTAGAAAATATTTTGTCAAAAATTGTATAATAATATATTTTTTTTAAATATTAATATCTAAATTTTAAGATATATTAATTTTTATGATAAGTACAATATTTTTTTATTGCAATATATATATTTTCACATTTCTTATTGATTTTTTTAAAATTATTTTTTTTATTTTTAATTTTTAATTTTTATAAAAAATTGACAATCTATTTTTAACTAGAACAATAAGCAAATATGCACAGAGTAATTAGATATGAATTATTTGAGAGAAGAAGCCACCCATTAGTGACACTACCTATTTTGAGTTCTTAAGTTTTAAGTAAAGTTAATTTTAGATTAAGATAGAAGGTCACGACACCATCTTCGCTTAAGCCGCCTAGGGGGATTACCTGGAATGGACAAGGTAGATAGTTTTTTATTAGAGGATTAGAATGAGAAGGAAGTTTTGAGTGAAATTTTTAGCATTTTGCTTCATCGAGTAATGTTGCTATTTTTAGATTATTATGGAGTGTAAGATTGGAAACAAAGGGAGGATCATTTGTTATTTTTCTTAGGGAGATGTTTTGAAAACTTTGAATTTTTGGTATGTTTGATTTTTATGCACTGCCCCAGAGCTGGAGCCCGTAGGTCCAGATTGGTTTTAGAAGAGCTTTATATATTATCAATTTGATGCTAAGATTAGTGTGTGTGTTTCTGTATAGCAGTGAGCTTAGTGTGCGCAAGCGATTTTTTAATTGTAACATTTTTAATTTTATGCGTGGGGCCCATGTTAGACGACGGTCTAATAGAAGTCCTAGGTATCTTACTGTTTGAAAAAAGGGATTATTCAAATAATAAATTATTAAACTTATAATTATGTATAATTTATTTTTTGTGGCATATTTATTGTTATGTGTTAAGGTTATAAATCAAAAATTTTAAATTATTCCAACAACCATTATTAAAAAGTGTTTCTTAATAAAAGTATTTTTCAGCTAAAACTATAAGATTTATTATATTGTAGTTATAACATTTGTAATCATAAAATTTATTTCCATTCGCATACAGGTAAATAACAGCAACTAATAGAAAAATGAAATTACACTGAAGACAATTATAAATGATATTTGTTAGTATTTTATATTGTGATGTAAATATCACAACATAAAAAATTGTTCGATGAAAAACCTGTTAAATTAAAAATAACTACCGATATTTAACAGTAAAATATTAAAGAAATAGATACATGTATATTTTCAAATTACACATTTTTATCCATTTTCATAAAAATTTTGTGATGGGTCGATGATAATTTTAGGACAAATAATTATCAGTTAATAGTTATCAAGTTATAAGCATTAATGTACATAGATTGAGTATGGAAAGCCAGTGGAGTATATGTAGAGTGTCATACAAGGTTTTGACACCTTTAAAAACTTTTGATCTATCGAATATTTTGCGTCACTTTTCTTTAACAAATAATTTTATATAGATTTGGACTATGTCAAATGTATATTTTGTAAGAAATTTGCTATAAAATGCCCATTTCGTAATAAAATATTAACAAATAAACATTTATTAAGAAAAAAAAATTTTAACTAAATAATAATAGGATTAAAAGCTGTAGTTTATTGTTAATAAACCAATTGTGTTGTCTATTTAATTTTAAAGAGATGAATTTAGCAATAAAAAGTAAAACTAAAATTAAAATATCTATGGTAACATTTTCAAAACTAAACAAGTTAACAATTTTTTTTATTAATATTATGATAAAAGAAACTCATTATATTACTAAATATAATTATTATTTATAATATAATGCGTGTTCATAATCTTTAATGTTTACACTAAATTATNAATATAATGCGTGTTCATAATCTTTTATGTTTACACTAAATTATGCTTAATTTTATACAAATAGAAAATTTTGTAAAAGTTATAGCTAATTTTTAAGTTCAAATAACGTAGGAGAACTATAATAATCATTACTGAATGAAAATATAGCGATTATATTATCATTCAATTCGGTCAACAAACGAAAAGATTGTTGAAGATTTTTAGTATACTCTTTTTACACGTTATTTAATTTTGGAAATACTATGTTATGTTTTTAAATTTTAACTTTGTTACATTAAAAGAACATAAATAATCTAACTTTTTTTCGACGTTGCAATGAACTTGAAGTTAACACGTTATTAAAGTAATTTAAGTATTTTTGTAGTATTTAAGTAGAAATTGAAAAGTTAGAATTCAAGTATCAAACTGTAAAATGATACATTTTATTATTTGTAGTAATATATGGTAATTTCGGATGTATTTCATAGTATCGTAAAAATGAATAAGTTAACTTTATAATTAAAGATAATATTTTAGTAATTTGGTTTAAATACTACGAACTCTATTGACAGGTGTATAAAATAAGAACGGTAAAGATTGTTACAAGTGTGCGGTATAGACTAAATTCAAAAACAATGTAAAGGTGCGTATCGATTATGAGCGGCAGCCGCGCGAGCAATTTTAACTTATCTTATTTTAGAGCGTGGCATGTTATCAAAGTTGGGTTGGTTTCCTAACTAAAACTTCTTTGCCTGTTCTATTTTACCGACATAATTTGGTTCGCCATGTTCGAGCGCAGCAACAAAAAAGTTGGCTCGCGTGGCTGACGCTAATAATCGATACGCACATTTAGAGTTTCATTTCAACTTATGGGTTTTTTTAATTTTAAATGTTATTAGGGGATACATTTTTGTAAATTTTTTACAATTACAAGTAATACATTAAATAATACGTATATGAAGTCCCTAAGTCCTAAAATGATATTAGTTTTTTAACTTTAAGATAAGTTAAAGTTTAATTTTTATAAAATTACATGTAATACATCGACATTTAAAAAATCTCTAATTATGACTATGATAATAATAAGACCACTGTCCTTATACGACTTTTTTAATTATTCACTGATAAATCTGGTAAATTATCTATAAATTATACAATACTATTTCTCTTTTTATCATCTTTTACGTTTTATAATCGATTATTATTTTGTAAATAGTGGAGATATCAAATTCTGAAATAACGAAATTTGACATTTTGTTATTATTTTTAGAAAAATAGGTAAGATACATGTAAAATTTATTATTTTATTTTTTTTTTTTGTGTCTGTTACTACTTTTATTAGCTCTCATCGAACGGATTTCTTTCAACGATACGTCAAAAGATCACAAATCGAATCTAGTCGAAGACATTACACTCAAAAATTAAAAAAAATTCCCTCGTTCCACGTAAATAGGAGAAACCTCCAAAAAAATTACAAATTTAATAATCGCTAATTTTCGAAATTTCTTTTACTTAAAAGTGTCATAACTTTTTTAAAAATAACTTAATCAATATATTTTTTTTATTTGGATGCATGATATCATTACCTTTCATTTGGTATATTTTTTTTTTATATCTGGCCCTTTACCTGCCCACANAATCAATATATTTTTTTTATTTGGATGCATGATATCATTACCTTTCATTTGGTATATTTTTTTTTTATTTCTGGCCCTTTACCTGCCCACAGGGGGGATTTAAAATGACAACTTTTTCACAAAAAATTAACTTTTTCAACTTAACTTTTGAAAATGATCCGGAAGGTCGACACTTTTATATATATATTAAATTAAAGCTTATGTAATATACTTAAATTAAAAAAAAAAAAAATTTGACCTCTGAACTTGTCTTCACGGCGAAAATGGCTACCGAATGCTATTTTCGTGTAAAAATTCTCGATTTTATTTTTTACATTTTGAACTTTATAATGTTATAACTTATTGAAAAGTGTATGGATCAACATCATTTTTTTATGAGAGATAATATTTTTTAATAATCCCTTTTTTATTCGACATACTTTATCTTAATCAGGATATTAATAAGAAACTAGCAGATCATGTAGCTTTTGGACTAATCCACTAATTTTTTAAAATTAAACACTATCTAAAGATTTGCCTCGAAGCGTTTTTTTTTTTGATAGTGATTTTAATCACTGTCAGATATCATTATAATTAATCCAACTATGCCACGTCACCACTGTGCCGCGACCCCCTTATGCTGGGTTTTTTTTTTGTGTCTATTATTCTGCTGCGTTAATACCTTGGCCCATCAAGGTATTAAAATGTTGAAACACATAATAATTTGTATAACTGAGTATTCAAATCAGCAGCAAATATGAAAATAAAAAAAAAAAGAATTCATATTTATAATTATTTATTATATATTTTATTGAGTTTATAAACCTTAAACAATTTTGTAGTTATGAAAACCAAGTGTTGTAAATTATTTTGAAGAATAATCATCTACCTCAACATCATCTCACTCATCCTCATCTGTGTCAAACTCATCTATATAACACAAGTCATCTAATAAAACTTCATTATTCATTGCATTACTAGATTCACCCTCGTCTATCTTATTATTTGGTGAATGGATCATATCATATACTACTTCTCTTTTATTCAATAACCATGCTGAAATAAAATAAAATAGTGTTAAGTTCAGTGAAAATATTAATTTAATATTTAATCTTCGAACCTTCATAATACAGATTTTCTACATCTTCTAAAGGTTTTAATACATGTTCTATTGTATCTCTATTCTTGATAACTGCTTCTATGACACTTGAGAAATTATCTTTAGATATGAATCCAGTTTTTGACGTATCTAGACTATGAAATCTTTTAAGGAAATTGTTGAAGAAACCCACNTTAATACATGTTCTATTGTATCTCTATTCTTGATAACTGCTTCTATGACACTTGAGAAATTATCTTTAGATATTAATCCAGTTTTTGACGTATCTAGACTATGAAATCTTTTAAGGAAATTGTTGAAGAAACCCACCATGATAAGTGGTATTTCGATATATTCATCAGTTAAAATTTGTACCAAATTTTTAAGGGTAATATATTCATTTCCTAAAAAAAAAAATATTATTTTAAACACAAACTAGAACAATAAAAATTATTTATGTATACTTGCATAATAAAATTTAGAATTTTATTCTTTTAACTAGTATAAAAATAAAAAAAATGATCTAACTAATGAAATGATTAGCCAATGAAAACATTTGAACGAGTATATTAAAGTTTGACAAATTAAATTCTTTAATTCATTATTAATTATTAAAGGTCTTATGTTGAAGTATTTTTTAAATAGATTTAATTTAAAGTTCAAGTTAACAATTTTTATTTTTAAATAGCTATAAAATGCCAAATAATTAACAATTGTATGAAATATTTTAATCGTATAATTTCATCATTTTATTTACTTTATAAATTGTTACATAACTTATATTATAATAAATAGTTAAAAGTATTTGGAGGAACAAATAATAAAATCTATTGTTTCTAGTCTTATTCTTGTTTTTTATAACATTTTGCTAATTATTTCATGTCGTCATCCAATTAAATTCTTTTATTTTGAAAGAAAATATAAAATGAATTGTAAAAAACCCAGCACAGTGAGGACGTGGCATAATTGGGTCCAGTATAGAAGATATCTGACAGTGATTAAAATCACTATCATAATAAACGCTTCGATGCAAATCTGTAGATAGTGTTTAATTAAAAAAAAAAAATTTATCAAAAAAGTAGGTCAAATGAGAGCTGAGAAAATAAATGATAGCTACAAAAAAGAAACCACATAGTAAAATAATATTAATATGAATTTCTTCTCACGAGAGGAGACTACAGTAATGGAATCCTTGATATTTATTGAAGTTATTGAATCTAAATGAGATAAAAATCGAAAATAAACATTTTTTGTTAACTCAAAAAGAATTTAAAAAAAATTCAGTGCCACAGTCGTGAAAGACCCAAGTGTTACCGTTTCATTCGTCACTTAATAAAAATGGAAATTTAGCTAGTTGAAATTTCAAAGTTATTTTTCTCGACTTCAAAGAAACAAAAAAATTTAAATATGATTATTTTTTTATACTATGTCATTTAGATTGATATAATATTTATGAAAATCAGTGTAATCCCCTTATAATAAAATAAAATACAAAACCTGGAATTTTAACACAATCATAGCATATTTTTAAATATGGTAGTTATTTTTACCATGTATTCTTCTAATAAGATATTTTAAAATATTCATAAAATACAAAACCTGGAATTTTAATAGAAAATAGCATATTTTTGAATACGGTAGCAAAAAAGCTATAGCATTTTTAAGTTGAAAATTTAAAATCGAAAATTTTAACACAAAAATAGCGTTTTTTGAACTACGGCAGCCGTTTACATGCAGAAGATAAATGTCAGGACAAATTTTTTTTTTCATTTTGTAGTACATAAAATAAGCTTTAATTTTATATATGTTTAAGGACGCAGTATTTCCGAAACATTTTCAAAAATTAAGTTGAAAAAGTTAGTTTTTGTAAAAAAGTTGCTATTTTAAATCACCCCTAATTTCTTATGTCTTATGAACTTTATTCTATGTCAATTAAATTATATAATATTCATGAAAGTCAATATATTCTCCTAATAAGATATTTTAAAATAAAAATAAAATACAAAACCTAGAATTTTAATAGAAAAATAGCATATTTTTGAATACGGTAGCCATTTGCGCATAGAAGATAGGTCGTCGGGACAAATTTTTTTTTTTCATTTTATAGCACATAAAATAAGCTTTAATTTTATATATGTTTAAAAGACGCAGTATTTCCGGAACATTTTCAAAAATTAAGTTGAAAAAGTTAGTTTTTGTAAAAAAGTTGCTATTTTAAATCCCCCCCCAGTGAGCAGGTTAAGTGTTAGATTTTCAAAAAAATGATATCAAACGAAAGGGAAATATCTAAGGTTTTAGTATAAAAAAAAGTTATGTTGATTTGTTTATTTTTGAAAAAGTTGTAGAAGTTTTAAGAAAAAAAGTGAAAAAAATGACAAAATTTACCGACTTTTAAATTTTTAATTTTTGTTGANTAAGAAAATAAAGTGAAAAAAATGACAACAATTACCGATTTTTAAATTTGTAATTTTTTTTGGATATTTCCCCCATTTGCGGGGAATGGGGGAAATTTTTTCAATTTTTAAGGGTAAATTCTTTAACTAGATACAATTTGTGATCTTTTGACGTATTGTTAAAAGAAATCGGTCCAGTGAGAGTTGAGAAAAAGTGGCAACAGACATAAAAAAAAAAACACATCATGATAAAATTAATACCTTCTCAACTTCGCATCGAAGCTAAAAAATTATTTTTAATGTCAAATTATATATAAATTAATTTAAATTTCCTTCATTACCATTGAATTGTTGTAGTTTATTTATTATATTTGTAAGGACAAAACAATTATATTATATATTAATTAATTTAAATTTTCTTCATTACCATTGTATTTTTTCAGTTTCTTTATTATATTTGTTGTTTTCTTGTCTTTAATTGCATCTAATTTTTCCAAGACATCTTTTATAAAATAAATCTGTGTTGAGTCTGGGAAAATTTGCTGAATAATTGGGTTTAATTCTTCAGGTATCGTATACCCCTTGGTGTTTGAAAAAAAAATATTAAACTATTTTTCAAGTAGAAATTTCTATTAAATGCAATTGTTTACTACAATTACAGTACTGAGATTTGACAGTTGCCTAACCCGTATTGAAGCTGAACTTATTTAAATACTGGCCAGTATTGAAAAATGTTAATATTTGATAGTTACGATAGAATAAAATACGAGTAGTGGTCATTACCGACCATCAACGAGCTCTTAGTTAATATCTGCTTAGAAATAATGTAATGGCAGAATAAAATTAAAAAGCTATAAATTACCTAGAAAATATTAATAGTACTTGACTGTAAAAACCTCAAAAATTTGTTTATATTAATTTGTGTAAGTTGCGAGTAGGAAAAGTTATATTTCACAAAATGAATCGCACTTAGCAACATTTCCCTACTAGCGTTAAAGCTTTTTGTGGTACACTTGTTACTCATATTACCTCGTTCTCTTACCCTGTTTTATCGTTCCTTGACGCCTTCTCGAGTCCGTCAGTGTTATTCAGAGCCCTGCGACCCTCCACACCACCTTTGACAACCATTTTACTACTACGTGTACATGGTAGTTTAACTGACCGACACCACGTGCGGTATAACGCCGTTGTTGTCGTTGTTAGTTATAAGTCTATATTTATTTGGTCACGAAACCACCAACTACCCTTTTATTGGGATATAAATTATATTTGCGTTGCCCGTTTACGTAAAGCTTAGCTAACTATTAGGACCCTAGCGGTAAAGCACGTTACAGTTTCATTAAGTTACATATCTTATTTTGAAATTTGTCAGCTATTAATTATTTTGTAGGATCATCCATTATAACTTTTAGAAGTGTAAAATTTATTTAATTAGATTATAATGTATTAAATAATCTAGTTAATTATTTAATATATAATGCTTAATTAAGAAAATTAATGGTTGATAATAACATTTGGAAAATTACTTTGAAAATTATTGACATTTTGTAGTGATAGCTGGTAGTGAAACGTGGGTGTTTTATTTTAATACATTTCTCGACTGTACTCTTCCTCCTGTCAAGGTATAAAAATAACAAAAAATTCCAAAGTACTCGTAAAATGTTGTTATCGACTAGAAATTTTCTTAATTATATCATTAAATATTAAATTAGCTAGTAAATTTGTATGCTGCCTTTAAAAATAAATAATGTTTTCACTCCTATAAGTTATAAGGGATTATTCTAAAAAGTTATTAATAAAAGATAAATAAATAAAAGCGGTAGCACAGTGGGGTCGAGGCACAGTGTAGACAAGGCATAGATGGGACAAGTATAGATGATATTTGACAGTGATTAAAGTCACTATCATAATAAACGCTTCGATGCAAATCTGTAGATATTGTTTCATTTAGAGAAATTGGTGGATTATTCCAAAAGCAACATCAACTATTATTTCTTTGATTATATCCTAATTCGTAGTTCTTTGATTTTAAAATATAATATATGAATAAATACTATTTATAATTATTAAATTTAGTATGAAATTGATATTCAATAATTTAATATTCTCATTTAAACGGAGAAATTATAAAAATAATAAAAAAGTTGTATTTTGCTTTATTTTTACGTGCATAAAAATTTAAAGGGCTTGATACAATAAATTTCAATAAAAACTGTTTGTTACTATAAATAAATGCACTGAATTACAAGGAACTTTCATCAGTAACAAAAATATTTCATTCTAAATCAACTTTTCGCGATGTTTTCAAATCTGCAATTAGACTTTTTCTATCACTTCTAAGTATTAATATTATTAAAAATTAGTATTTTCATATAAAAAATTCGCATAGAAGCTAAAAAATTGGCTATTTAAGCTAATTCAAATTTAAAAATTACTTTTTCCACTTTAAAAAAGTAAAAAAATTTAATAAGTTTAATTTCTTATGTCTTATGAACTTTATTCTATGTCAATTAAATTATATAATATTCATGAAAGTCAATATATTCTCCTAATAAGATATTTTAAAATACAAAACCTAGAATTTTAATAGAAAAATAGCATATTTTTGAATACGGTAGCCATTTGCGCATAGAAGATAGGTCGTCGGGACAAATTTTTTTTTTTCATTTTATAGCACATAAAATAAGCTTTAATTTTATATATGTTTAAAAGACGCAGTATTTCCGGAACATTTTCAAAAATTAAGTTGAAAAAGTAAGTTTTTGTAAAAAAGTTGCTATTTTAAATCCCCCCCCAGTGAGCAGGTTAAGTGTTAGATTTTCAAAAAAATGATATCAAACGAAAGGGAAATATCTAAGGTTTTAGTATAAAAAAAAGTTATGTTGATTTGTTTATTTTTGAAAAAGTTGTAGAAGTTTTAAGAAAAAAAGTGAAAAAAATGACAAAATTTACCGACTTTTAAATTTTTAATTTTTGTTGAGATTTCCCGCATTTGAGGGGGACGAGGGAAAAATTTTCAATTTTTAAGGGTAATGTCTTCGACTAGATACGATTTGTGATCCTTTTACGTATCGTTGAAAGAAATTCATTCGGTGAGAGCGGAGAAAAAATGTTAACAGACACAAAAAAAAAACATGTAATAGTAAAACCAATACCTTCTAAGCTTCGCATCGAAGCTAATATATGTAACTAAAAAATGTTTTTTTTTCAATATTGAACCTTTTTTGCGAGGAATAATCGAATGATTTATAATGAACCGATCATTTCGTATACGTTGAAGTAACACTTTACTATACGGACCCAGCCGTTTTTCCACAGAACAAACACTAATTCGTTGGGCCCACCTATTGGTCAAACCACCATTTTTTAAACGACTCTCACAGTTAAGACAATCGTACAACTTAGTGGGTTCTTTTGTATGTCGTAATATTCCCAATGCTTTGCATTACGTCAGACCATTTCCCTATATACGGGGGGGCTTCAAATCTAAAAATTTCATATAGAAAGTAAAACTTTTGCAACTTAACTTTTGAAAGAGTTCCGGAAGGTCTGACACTTTTACATATATCTTAAATTAAAGGTAATGTAATATGTTTTATTATGGAAAAAAAAAAATTTGACCTCTGGACTTGTCTTCGTGGTGATTCTGATAAATAATATTTTTTAATAATCCATTTTTCATTTGACATACTTTAGCTTAATCAGGATATTAATAAGGAACTAGCAGATCATGTAACTTTTCGAATAAACCATCAATTTTTTAAATTTAAACATTATCTAAAGATTTGCATCGAAGCGTTTTTTTTTTGATAGTGATTATAATCAATGTCAGATATCATTATACTTGATCTAACTATGCACGTCACCATTGTGCCACGACCCCCCTGTTTTTTTTTTGTTCTGCTGCGTAATGGGCCATTAATTTTACTATGATGTGTTTTTTTTTTTTTTTATGTCTGTTGCCACTTTTTCTCAGCTCTCACTGGACCGATTTCTTTCAACAATACGTCAAAAGATCACAAATCGTATATTGTTGAAGATATTACCCTTAAAAATTGAAAAAATTTCCCTCGTTCCCCGCAAATGCGGGAAATCTCCAAAAAAATTACAAATTAAAAAATCGGTAAATTTTGTCATTTTTTTCACTTTTTTTTCTTAAAACTTACATAACTTTTTCAAAAATCAACAAATTAACATAATTTTTTTTATACTAAGACCTTAGATATTTTTTTCTCGTTTGATATCATTTTTTTGAAAATCTAACACTTAACCTGCTCACTAGGGGGGATTTAAAATAGCAACTTTTTTACGAAAACTAACTTTTTCAACTTAATTTTTGAAAATGTTTCGGATATACTGCGTCCTTTAAAAATATATCAAATTAAAGCTTATTTTATGTACTACAAAATGAAAAAAAAAAATTTGTCCTGACATTTATCTTCTGCATGTAAACGGCTGCCGTAGTTCAAAAAACGCTATTTTTGTGTTAAAATTTTCGATTTTAAATTTTCAACTTAAAAATGCTATAACTTTTCGAAAAATGTAATTATCAGCACAAATTTTTTTTCTAAATACATTATAAGTACATCTTTCATTTGACATACTTTTTATTAAAAGTGGACCATTTCCCCATATATAGGGTGCGTTCAAAACTTGAAATATTGTATAAAAAATAGAACTTTTTCATCTTAACTTTTAAAAGTGTTCCGGAAATACTGCGTCCTTTAAACATATATAAAATTAAAGCTTATTTCATGTTCTATAAAATGAAAAAAAAAAATTGTCTCGACGACATATCTACTATGTGCAAATTGCTGTCAAAATTTAAAAAAAAATGTAATATTTGCGATAAAAATCACATTCTATAAGGATGTTTTTGTACTTAAAACTGCCATAACTTTTTCAAATATTAACATATCAACATAATATTTTTTTATATTGATACCTTAGGTAATTTCCTATTGTTTGATATCATTTTTTTTTGAAAATCTAACACTTATTCTGCTCACAAGGGGGATATAAAATAGCAACTTGTTTACAAAAACTAACTTTTTCAACTTAATTTTTGAAAATGTTCCATAAATACTGCGTCCTTTAAACATATATCAAATTAAAGCTTATTTTATGTACTATAAAATGAAAAAAAAAATTTGTCCCGACGACCTATCTTCTATGCGCAAATGGCTACCGTATTCAAAAATATGCTATTTTTCTATTAAAATTCTAGGTTTTGTATTTTATTTTATTTTAAAATATCTTATTAGGAGAATATATTGACTTTCATGAATATTATATAATTTAATTGACATAAAATAAAGGTCATAAGACATAAGAAATTAAACTTATTAAATTTTTTTTACTTTTTTATTTTCATACTAAATTTAATAATTATAATTAGTATTTATTCATATATTATATTTTAAAATCAAAGAACTACTAATTAGGATATAATCAAAGATATAAGAGTTGATGTTGCTTTTAGAATAATCTACCAATTTCTCTAAATTAAACACTATCTACAGATTTGCATCGAAGCGTTTTTTTTTTTATAGTAATTTTAATCACTGTCAGATATCATTATACTTGATCTAACTATGCACGTCACCATTGTCGCGACTCCTGTGTGCTAGGTTTTTTTTATATGAATCAGTTTCAAATCTTTTCTTAACTCAGGTTAGAGTTTTCATTGATTTTCATAAAAAGTATACCAAAGAAAAGCTTAATTTTTCTAAAATATCTTATTAATATTAAATTACAATCATTATTAAAAAAAAAAATAGTATTAGTTTACAAATGCAATTTAAATGGTTTGTGTAATTTTAGGATATTTTTCTAAATTTCTAAAATTTATATGGAGATATGGATTAAATTCAAGTACTATTGAGACATAAACCGACAAAATCAGTATATACGTTAATGTACATTCCGAATAATTCGAACCACAGCTGTCACAAATTAAGCAAATTTTAATAGTATGGTTTACAGATTAGTTAATATTCTGATGAATAAAATAGATTTTAATTAAGAACTGGAGGTTATAATAGGAATAGCCAGTTTAATTGGTATATCGAAAACGTGAAAACGTGAAATTAGTAAATTTATTTTTTAACACAAAAGTGGAATAAATGAGAAGTGCAGCTAGTACACTCACTAACATGCGGAACAAAAAGTAATAAGATCGTCCATTTTATATTATCCAGGTATTTAAAATAGACTAGCTTAAATTTTTTTAAGAATTATGGTATTACCATAGTAACATCTAAAAATAATAAATTAAGAGATTTATTCCGTAATTCTACAGTTTAAGTAGAAGAAGGGGGAAATCGGGAATTTATCATTTACAATGTGAAAGTTGTAATAAATGTGACGTAGGACATACAAAAAAAAAATATAGAGGTCAGTTTTAATGAATACTTAAGAAATATCAAAAATCAAGAAGTTTATAAATCACCTGTGAATGAACACTTATTGTTACATAACACTCCATTAAAACCATACAATTAATTTAAATCGTAAATAATTACAGAAAACTTTCCATGAGGGAGTCAATATAAATGTATAAAAAGAAAAACAATTTTGTTAATTGAGACTGAAATATTCATTATTAAAGTCGTGTAAACTGTTAAATATGATAATATTACTTTGTGATGACGTCACTATATGACAAGATCATTAAGAGTATAAAAGGGGTGTTATTGCTTTCGTTGTTTCAATGTATGTTTAGTGTTGATAATGATAACATTGTTTCCAAAATACGTATCCCTCGATGTTATGTAATTTTTTTTGATTTTTCAAAATATACAATATTTTTAATTTTTAAATAAATATGTTTAATATAATATTGATTTTGAATAATATTGGCCACAAGTAATCAATTGTAATTGTAAAATTTTATTGTTAATTATGAAATAGTTAGGAGACCTTAAAATGATAAAGTGGTGAAAATTTTAAATCTTAAGTTTAAATATATAGTTTGCTGGGGTTATTTTTAACTAATATTTATATGTATTTATATTTTTAATTTTTATTGTAAAAAAACGTACGTGTGAAGTAAATAAAATGGTTGCTTAGCAATTTTAGATGGTTTATTATGGATGTCTCCCGGTTTTTCTTATGAATTTTTAATCCAGAAAAAGTAGATTTTTTTTAAATAGTTATATTTAATCAAATTATTATGTTTTGTTTAACACATCAAATCAACATAATAATAGTTACCTCATCATTACTTATTTCTGGAATAGAAATTACATTATTCAGTTTGAATACAGCTTCTCTAATCTGATAAAAAAAATATAATATCATTATAATTCTTTATTTATAACGTTAAAATTGTATACAACTGGTTATAATCGTTAGAGAAATTTTATTCTTGAAGCATTATATTAAAAAATGAATCTTTTAATAGTTCGTAAATTGTATATAAATACTAATATTTTATACATATTTAAATAATTTTAATATTTTTGACTTACTAATGTTTATCTATGAATTTATACAGTTAATTTTACTATAAAACTTACCTCTATTTTGTCTCTTTTTTTTTGTTGTTCTGCACTAAGTTCCAATATTGTGCAGTAATTAAGTATTTTAGCAATATAACTATCAGCCTAATATATAAAATATTCTTATAATAATACATTTTGTAATACAATATAAAAAAAAAAATAAAGCGAAATTTACTATATCTTCATTCATTGGTTTGCATAACGAAGAAACAACACAAACAAACATAAAAATACAGTAAATTTGCCAACGCATTTTACAATTTCTTATAATTTTTTGATGAAATAAAAAATAGATTTCGGTATTGTAAAGTATATAGTACAAAGTATCTTAATTTTAGTGTGTTAACTTAATTTTGAAAAAAAATTAAGTAAAATATGGGTTTATATGCTAGAAAATCGAAAAAATATTGTTTAGTTTTCGTATTTGATACATACAAATTTATTTTGAACAGATGACGTTATAATTTATAAATATAAATAACTAATTTTATTGACATTATAGTTTAAATATTGTAAGTGGTCTTTAACATACTATAGGCCGTGTCTAGTTTCAAAAACAGGAATAAAATACATGCGAGTAGTACTTGAGCTACTAGAGAAAAAAAATAATTATTACAGTTAATATTGATAAAGAAATATAATTTAATTGTTAAATATAAAATTAATGAGTATGAAAAAATACCAATGTATCAAATTGTAATAAATATTTAGCACTTCTAGTTTTATTTTATTTATATTTTTATATTGATGATTTTTCTAATAAACCACATTATCATGGGAGATGATAGATATAACAACAATACCCGTATGAAACATTAACTCAAAGTAGTAGAATAATAGGTTGCGCGCGTGTCCCTTTAAGTTTAAGTGACTAGCCAATAAGTAGCATATTTGAATTAAAATCTAAAACATCAATACTACCCCTAAAATACCTAAAAAGAGCGATTTCTAGCTCATTTGTCACCTTATTTTTTCAAAAAAATTGGTCATGAAGCAACTCTGCACCAGACTGTTTCGCAATTGTGCTCTCTCGGACTTAGAAATTTTTTTCACTTGGTGTTTCTCAAAAGTAATTGAATTAAAAAAAAAATTTAATTAATCTTTTTATTTTTAGTTTTAAATATTTAAGAGTTAATAAGAAAACTATTTTTTTTTGTAATTTTATGAATATCAAATACACTATTCTATAAAATTCTGATAGTTTATTGAAGTCATTTCCCTAGCACATCAAGTCTTTGAAATTATTGGTAAAACAATAATTTGTGACACGTCACTAGGGATTCGTTCTCATAATCTATCTGGTTCTATAAATTTTCATTTTGAAGTATAAAAGAACATATATATTCAAATACTAAGTGTAGAAAGGAATTTTAGTGAAGTAATATTTCTAGTTTAACAATTTTTATAAGATTATAAAATAAATAAGTAGATTAAAGTCAGTGCTCTTATTATATATCTCTTTTTTATACAATAAACGATCAAGCTAGCTGGACACAAAGTAAGAAATTTTATTTCTAAGCATGTCGTAAAAAAAAATTAAAGATAGATTTAAAATAAGTCAAGAATAATATTTATCAAGGGAATAATAGAATTGCTTTTAAAATATCATTTAAAAAAACTTATTGTTAGCAACTATTTTATCATCAATCTAATCCCAACAGTATGTGTTTAATGTAAATGTTTCACTTGTATTTAACATCCATATAAAAAAAAATAATTCAGCCATTAAAACTGGGCGCCCAAAAATCGAACAGTTGCATTTTACGTGAGCACACATTGTTTCCTATATATACTACAATCAATAAAATATTAAGAGTCGTAAAATTCTCCCTCAAGACCATTGTACATTTCATAGTAGAATTAATATTACTTAGGCTAGTGTCATCCGTGTGTAATTTCCCTTCACTTTACATNGCCCAACAATCGAACAGTTGCATTTTACGTAAGCACACATTGTTTCCTATATATACTACAATCAATAAAATATTAAGAGTCGTAAAATTCTCCCCCAAGACCATTGTACATTTCATAGTAGAATTAATATTACTTAGGCTAGTGTCATCCGTGTGTAATTTCCCTTCACTTTACATTTTATCACAAACCATATGTAGTCATTTTATTTTGACAAAAGATTCATGATCATATACCGTATACTTTTATTTTCACTTTATAGCTAAACAAATTCAAACAATTCATTGATTCTATCTTATTCCTATCGCTCACACTTGTATTCACTTTTTTATGATAAAAGCATTATCTAATGTTCCCAATATAATATTTATAATATAATACTCCCTTCTTCTTATTAATTAAATTTTTAATCATCTCTTTTTTTTATGACAAAATTATGTATACAAATAAAGGCCGACAATAATAATAAACGGAACAAATGCAAAAAATAAAACTCACTTAAGACAAACAAAAAATATAAACTTCACTAATAAAAAATTAACACATCTAAATAATATACTAAGACTCATTTATATTGCTCAATAAGAATAATTTTATATTCTTTCATTTAGCTTTCAGTTTACTTTCATTAGAAAGATTGTACCCTATTTTATTTTTGCTAGTGATGGTTGTTGGCAACATTTTTATCTTCCTATTTACTACCCTAACTTACAAACGGATAAAAATATTCTTATATTTCGTACCCCTATTGCTTGTATCTCAAATTTATACTAACCCCAAAACTAATACGAGTAACAATAACATTGGTTATTGGTAATTGACCAGTTAAAATTTTACATAGTATCTGAGAAAGAATGATTTTAATGAAAAAATTACAATTTTTTGTAGTCCATAAAAAAAATTAAATTATTATGATTACGTTATGTATAACACATAGTCTATA
Organism: Daktulosphaira vitifoliae; assembly: GCF_025091365.1. NCBI lineage: Eukaryota > Metazoa > Arthropoda > Insecta > Hemiptera > Phylloxeridae > Daktulosphaira > Daktulosphaira vitifoliae. The sequence continues at coordinate 13,521,947 of NW_026099576.1, read as the reverse complement.
TCACATATCCAATAGTTCGACAGGGGAGCACCACGCACACACAAAGGAATTAACACAAAAATAATGTTATAAACGTCTATTATGAGGTACGTCCAGAAAGTAAGTTCCGTTTTCTATTTTTATCGCGTTTGTGATGTTATCTTAATTACGGTCATATCCGATTATTTCATTTACTTATTTGAAACATTTTAAAACCATTCCGTGACTAGTTAGAGTACGTACGTCACGTGGCGAGCGTTTTAAAATGGATAAACGAGTAGAAAATTCCGCCATATGTGAGTTACGATCTGTAATTCGTTTTTTAAATGCAAAGAATATCAAACCAGTTGATATTCATCGTCAAATTTGTGAAGTTTATGATGAAAATGCTATGAGTGATTCAATGGTTAGGAAATGGGTGCGACGACGAGGCATGCTTAGCCGTGGCATTGTTTTTCATCCACGACAATGCCCGACCGCACACAGCAAATGTGACAAAACAACTTCTTGCAGATTTTGCATGGGAACAATTTAATCATCCACCCTACAGTCCAGATTTAGCACCCAGTGATTTTCATCTTTTTTTACACATGAAATTATTTATGGGTGGCCAGAACTTTAACGAAGATGATGAGATGATAAAGGCTGTTAGCGCATGGTTACAATCATAGGCGTCATCTTTCTATGATGAAGGGAAACAAAAACTAGTACCTCGATATGATAAGTGCTTCAATAATGGTGGTAACTTAGTTGAAAAATAAAGTTGTACTTGTATTTTATATTCAAATAAAATTTATATTAAAATTTACACATTTACATGTTTTTATTGCCCAACGGAACTTACTTTCTGGATGTAACTCGTATATTAAATTTAATCAAGGGTGACCACCCGTTTTTTATGTAAACATTACAGTATTTTTACAGTGAATTCTTCTTCTTCTTCCTTGCCTTAATCCAAACTACTTGGGGTCGGACACACTTATCCCAAACTTCCACTTGACACGATCTCCCACATCATCTACGCTCACATCAGCTGTCTTCAAATCACATTCAATAATATCTCTCCATCTTTCTTTTTTATTCTTCTACCTCTTCTTCTTTCAAAACTAATTTCCATAACTGTTCTTATAGCTTTCGATTCTTCTCTCTTCATAACATGACCAAACCAGCTAAGTCTATTTTTCTCACTTTATCTACAATAGATGCTACATCCATACTCCCACTTATCTGTTCGTTCTCTATCCTGTCTTCTCTAGTCACTCCACTCATCCATCTAAGCATTCTCATTTCTGCTACACCAATTCTCTGCTCTACTTTATTATCAATGGCCCAACACTCTGAAACATACATCATAGCTGGTCTCACTACAGTCTTGTAGAATTTACCTTTCAGCCTCATTGGAATTCTTTTATCGCATAAGACTCCAGACATTTCTCTCCACTTCAACCACCCGCACTTAATTCTGTGTCTTACATCTCGTCAATACCACCACTCTTTTGCACAACTGACCCTAAATACTTAAAACTCTCTACTTCTCCAATCAAGTTCTCGCCTATTGTAACTAACCTCCTCATTTCACCTACCTCGTGTTCTCCTTTATCAAACTCTTACTCTATATACTCTGTCTTACTTCTACTTATTTTTAAACCCTTTTCTTCAAAAACTGATCTCCACACATCTAGCCTTAGGTTAATTTCCCCCCTACTTTTTCTTAAGTAAAACAATATCGTCAGCAAATAACATGCACACGGCACTTCTTCTCATATTTCTCTAGTAATTTCATCCATCACTATAGAGTATAAGTAAGGGCTTAAAGCAAAACTTTGGTGCACTCTTACTCTTACCGGAAAACCTTTAATATTAATATTTGATATTTAATGTTATTTAATATTAATGCTTACTTTAAAACCTCTCTCGGTACTCTGTCATACGCTTTCTCCAAATCTATAAATATCATACACAGCTTTTTATTTTCACAGTGAATACAGCATAAAAAACAGTATATATATACAGGGTAATTTTTTTATCATAACCCACTCAATTACTTGCAGAATAATAATAATTAAAACATTTTTTTTTTTTATTATCTTTAGTTACATATTATTCTTCAATTTTTAACTATGTAATACTTTTTAAGTTCATCCCTTATGCGTTGTAAGGGGGTCAACTTTGTTTTTTTAAATGGTAACACATATTTTTATGTAATTTTTCTTTCTTTAAAAATATAGTGACTCGATTGAAATTATAGTTAATTAAAAAAAAGTATGCGTCTATTACATATTTTTTGATCTACGTATATTAAATTATTGTAAATATATAAGGATTTACAAGTTATTTAAATGTCTTACTATAGTCCATTTTTTCAAGACTTTTTATATTTAAATGAGCAATGCAATTATGAAATGCATATTGAGCTTGTGGTAAATTTGTAGATGATAAATAATTGATAACTTGATCATGATTTATTTCTGCTGATGTGGACAGTATTAGTCCCTAAAAAAAAAAATAGCAGTTTGTATTGTGCGTAATCGAGACCATATTGACTAAATTTTATCAGTTATTATGATCACTATCGTTAAACGCTTGATAATGAATGCGGTTTAAGAAATTTTATTAATTTTTTTTTTTTTTTTTGAGTGTGTGTTTTTTTTGGAGTTGATCCTCCTAATTACGTGTGTTACTACTTAGTAATATATATATACAGGGTGATTTTTTTATCATAACCCACTCAATTACTTGCAGAATAATAATAATTAAAACATTTTTTTTTTTTATTATCTTTAGTTACATATTATTCTTCAATTTTTAACTATGTAATACTTTTTAAGTTCATCCCTTATGCGTTGTAAGGGGGTCAACTTTGTTTTTTTAAATGGTAACACATATTTTTATGTAATTTTTCTTTCTTTAAAAATATAGTGACTCGATTGAAATTATAGTTAATTAAAAAAAAGTATGCTTCTATTACATATTTTTTGATCTACGTATATTAAATTATTGTAAATATATAAGGATTTACAAGTTATTTAAATGTCTTACTATAGTCCATTTTTTCAAGACTTTTTATATTTAAATGAGCAATGCAATTATGAAATGCATATTGAGCTTGTGGTAAATTTGTAGATGATAAATAATTGATAACTTGATCATGATTTATTTCTGCTGATGTGGACAGTATTAGTCCCTAAAAAAAAAATATAGCAGTTTGTATTGTGCGTAATCGAGACCATATTGACTAAATTTTATCAGTTATTATGATCACTATCGTTAAACGCTTGATAATGAATGCGGTTTAAGAAATTTTATTAATTTTTTTTTTTTTTTTTTTTTTCTTGGAGTTGATCTTCCTAATTTCGTGTGTTACTACTTAGTAATATATATATACAGGGTGATTTTTTTATCATAACCCACTCAATTACTTATAGAATAATATTAATTAAAAATTTTTTTTTTATTATTATCTTTAGTTACACATTATTCTTGAATTATTAACTATGTACTACTTTTTAAGTTCATCCCTTATACCTGGTAAGGGTGTCAACTTTGTTTTTTTAAATGGTAACACATATTTTTAATTGTTACAAACAATGAGAACAATAGAAACCCGTTTCCTGACTTACTGAACACCTGTATAATTTAATTATTATAACACGAGTAGGGTCAGGAGGGGTAATTGTGAATAGTGGTAATTGTAAATGAGGCACCGATAATCAATGTGTCTACATTGCGACGGGCTGTATTTATTACATGTTTTGTTCGTATTTGTTCCATATCATCAAGTGGAAATTCTCAATAGATTATTTATTTTTTAAACTTAATTGCACAGTCAGTGGCAGATCCACATAATCCCAATTCCACAATATTATATCAATTATAACATTGCATTTACCATAAAACGATATTTTGAAAAAAATACATGTCCAAAAAAAAATTATAACGTTACAAGTCGCGTGGGGGTCAATATGATCCATTTCAACTTTGATGGATATTTTAAGTCGTTAATTTTTTTTTGCGAAGGTATTTAANCACACATTTTTTTTTCGAAAGTATTTATTTATGAAAATCTATTCAATATTAATATAAAAACCATCTTCTAAATTTATATCTATGTACACCTTTTATGCAATATAATACATCCGTTTTTATTTATGTGGAGGTATGCTAGACCCCCACGCGACTGTTTAAGGGTTAATGGCTATTTAATGGTGCCAAATTATTTGGAATACGGTCAAAATTAAAAGGCAAACGTCTGTTGTGCAATTCATTAAATTTCTTTTTAATTTAGTGTTATAAATTAAAGTAAAAATCAAGAAAACAGTATAACATAAGTGTATGATTAATAGAAGTTATAATTAAATATACTAACAAAATATAAACTCAATTTTTTTAGATTTTATTATTTGTAAATTACATTAATCACAATTGAAATTTGATATTGATAAAAGATAATGAAAAATGTACAAAAATACTTAATAAATATATTTACTCATACATAAAAGTATACATATCTATTTATATATTTTATTTATCTAGGCACACATTTGTATGTATCAATTATTCTAATAACGTATAAATAAAATATTTTTTATCAAATATGTCAAAATCATTAAGTCAACACATTAAAAGCAGTTTTTGGGCATAAAAGTAAAAAATAAATTTTAAATTATATCTTTGTATACAGGGTGGCCCACCACTCACTGACAACTTAAATAACTTTTGATCCAGTTAATATTTTTAGCTGATTTTTTTTTTAAATAATAGTTATACGTTAGGTCTATAGATATATCTCAATAATTAATTTTTTTACATTTTATTAAAAATATTAATTATTTTTAAATTTTAAATAAAATGTAAAAAAAAAATCTAAGATAGCTATTTTGTAGAGTAGAATTTAAGAAAAATTTTAGTAAAAAAATATCTTATTAATATTCAGTAGTAAATATTCTGTAGCGTTTTGAAGTTTGTGAAAATTTGAATTTTCATGTACTATTTTACGGTATTAAACATTGAAATACGTATTGAGAAAAGGACAGAAGAAAACGCTATCTTTTCAATATACTTTTGAATGAGAGTGATAAGTAATAATTGCCTTATCTAATTTCTTATCATGGTATTTATGCCAAGTTTGTAATGTATACACACTATCATCATATGTATACACAGTAATCATGAAAAGATAGCGTTTTCTTCTGTCCTTTTCTCAATACGTATTTCAATGTTTAATACCGTAAAATAGTACATGAAAATTCAAATTTTCACAAACTTCAAAACGCTACAGAATATTTACTACTGAATATTAATAAGATATTTTTTTACTAAAATTTTTCTTAAATTCTACTCTACAAAATAGCTATCTTAGATTTTTTTTTTACATTTTATTTAAAATTTAAAAATAATTAATATTTTTAATAAAATGTAAAAAAATTAATTATTGAGATATAGCTATAGACCTAACGTATAACTATTATTTAAAAAAAAAATCAGCTAAAAATATTAACTGGATCAAAAGTTATTTAATTTGTCAGTGAGTGGTGGGCCACCCTGTATATTAAAAAAATGAGGATTATTTTAACTTGTCACCTTGGGCTTTGGTCTCTGTTATTTATGATAAACACGTCTATTGTACTTAGACTCTTGTGGTTCACAATTCTTAAGGTGCTTAATTTACCTAAAAATATCAATAGTCCATCTCAAATTGTTGGTTTTTTATCAGAAGTTTCATCCCTCTCGCCTTCAAGAGTATTACAAGCTTGGGGTACGAGGTTCCAACTAGCGTATGGCAATGAATTTTTTTGCATTTTTTCTTTATTCTTTTTAAGTTAGAATAAATTTTCAACTCGTTTGATTTTTATTTCATTTAGATTCAATAACTTCAATAAAGATCAAGGATCCCATCACCGGCGACTACTCGCGAGAAGAAATTTCTTATTCATGTTTAAATTATTTTACTATATTTTAAGTTTTATCTTCGATGCAAAGATGAGAAGATTTTTTTTTGTGACTATCATTTATTTTCTCTGCTCTAACTTGACCAATTTTGTGAATGATATGTCAAATGATTACAATTTGCATCTAGTTGAAGATATTACCCTCAAAAATTGAAAAAAAAATTCTAATTTATCAATTAAACAGTTAGTTATTACATGTTCTCCATAAAGACAAATAAAATCATTAATTTCTAATGTTTTCAAAATATTTACTAACGAATGAAGTTTGATATGATAGGTCTCAACTACCAAATTAAATCATTTTACTTTGTAATTTAATAATTTTTTTACTCTATTTGTGTGTGCTACTACTAGACTATAATATTATACATTTTTTTGTAACATGTTACTATATAAATAATTTCTAAAAAAAATGATTATTTTTCTCCTGAATTAACAATTGATTTTTACAAATATAATCAAATTTTATAATACGCTCAATTAAGTAAATCTTTTTAACGACTTTGTTTTGATTGGTTCATTTAGTTAGAGTAAATCATTAAAATTAATTAAGTTCTGAATATTTCAATTGCAGAATCTTTTCAAACACCAAAAGTTACTAGGGAATTATTACTTTTACTTCTATTTAAGTTATCTATTACGATAAAAAAGAAAAAAAATATTGAGCTTTTATGATAAATTTACAATTAATAGTAATTATAAAATTTCCTGACAGCATATTAATCTTAACAATACAATTTTTTTAATTCACATAGAATTTATTATTTAATGATGTCAATTTTAAATTTGCAATTAAGCTAAAGGTTATGGCAAAATAAATTATTTTTTTTTTTTATTATAAACATTCACAAAAATCAACTTTAAAAGATTAATAAAATAGGTTAAATATGTCATTTTCCTTATTTTTAACATATTAATAATCAAAATCAGTATTAATTTTTTTTTTTTTTAATTATTTTTTAAGCTTCGATGCGAAGCTGAGAAGGTATTAATTTTACTATGATGTGTTTTTTTTTATATGCAAATACTAATTTTTTAATAATATTAATACTTAGAAGTGATAGAAAAAGTTTAATTGCACATTTGAAAACATCGTGAAAAGTTGATTTTGGATAGTATATTTTTGTTTCTGATAAATATCCTTGTAATACAGTGTATAAAACTTATAACTTTGTTAACTGTTATTATTTTATCAAAAATGACCAAGTCAGTATAATTTGTTTTTATTTAGATGCATGTCTTTATCTATAATTTGATTTTTTTTTATAAATCTAACCCTTTATCTACATACAAGAGTGATTCAAAATAATAATTTTTTTTTTTTTTAGTTAAAATAAATCATTAAAATTGATTCATTCAATTATATTCTGAATATTTTATTTGTAGAATCTTTTTAAATACCAAAAATTACTTAATAGTGATTTCTATGATTTCTATTTAAGTGCTCTATTACGATAAAAATGCAAAAAAATAATGAATTTTTCTGATAAATAGTATAGTAGTAGTTCTTTGATTTTAAAATATTATATATGAATAAATACTAATTATAGTTTTTAAATTTAGTAGGAACTTTCATTATTATTTTATATATTTCTATTATTTTATATGTAATTAGTAATAATATAAAAAATTAAAAGTGATAGAAAAAGTCTAATTGCAGATTTGAAACACAACGCGAAAAGTTGATTTAGAAAAGTATATTTTTTCTTCTGATGAAAGTTCATTGTAGTCCAGTGCATTTTTTATAGTAACAAACAGTTTTTATTGAAAATTATTGTATCAAGCCCTTTAAATTTTTATGTACGTAAAAATAAAGCAAAATACAACTTCTTTATTATTTTTATAATTGCTCCGTTTAAATTACAATATTAAATTACTGTATATCAATTGTATACTAAATTTAATAATTATAATTAGTATTTATTCATATATTATATTTTAAAATCAAAGACCTACTAATCAGGATATAATCAAAGAAATAAGAGTTAATGTTGCTTTTGGAATAATCCACCAATTCTTTAAATGAAATACTATCTACAGATTTGCATCGAAGCGTTTCTTACGACTTGTCCCATCTATGCCTCATCCACACTGTGCCTCGACCCCACTGTGCTACCGTTTTTTATATATAGAATTTACGCTGAAAACATCAAAAATAAATGCTATATGTATTGACATGGTACTACTGTCAACGCATTACGTGTAATGTTAAAAGATAGTTATAATACCACAACTTAATTGAAGTAACATCGATTAGATGACACTAGCCGGGTTAAAACTATATTTACAGGAAAAAAATAACAATAATTTAACCGATGATATCAAAGATAAAGACAATAAAAAAAGTTCAAAGTACAACTTTTTATATGTCTTTGTATTGTATACAAAATACCTTTCGCTATTGAAAAAAACGGTGGAATGAATAGTGTAAGAACAAAAATGACGTAAAAAACCAAAGAGTTAGTGATCGCTGCTCGGTTGTAGGCCGCGATCCAGTAGATAGACTTTGCACCCAAAAAGAATGTGGTGATACTTTAATCAGGCAGAACTGACGTTGTAAAAAGGCGGCTGATGAGAGAGAACAGGTATCCGTGTATTAAGCATACCGCAAAATATATGGTATCGTGTCATTGCCATGCAGCCAGATGCTCTTGTATGCAGTCGAACCAAGACGGTTTTATCTGGCGATTATAGTTTATCAAAAATGAAGTTGATCTCGAATTTTTGTTCACTTTATGTTGTACATTTAGGGGGAATGTGGTTTTAAAATTTTAGAAATTAACTAAACGAAAATCGTTGGATTTAACTTTTGGGAACTGTAGATGGGATGAAATGTGTGATTTAGATAAGTTATTAAATGGTTTGGTCAATGGATTGATAAGCAACAGAGGATGGAGGAGAAAAAGGAATTAGATCTTGGACTTCTTTGAGTAATATGTGCACCTCAATCTCTCATTCCTGAGAAAGTATGTGCTATGACATTAAATTAGCTATTAGGGGTTCATATCATTGTAGAATTTTTTGAATAGAATTCTTTTATTTAATTTTTTTTGCTAAAAACTAGTTTTCTCTAAATATTACTTCTCATCAAAAACTTATATAATACTTACAAACATAAAAGAATTTAATTTTCTTTTTTTTATATAATCTTCACTACCTATTATTCTAAACTTATTAGCTGTTTAATACTTTATAATCTTTGTAATATTGCCAACTCAGTTTTTTCAAATGGAAACACATATTTTGAAATGAATAAAATGCTCGAGGTTTTAATAGTAAATGGTATTTGAGTTTTTAACATAATTTTATTTGTTTATGAGATATAAACCTTTAAAGTTAATAAACATGTATAATATATAGGGGATTACAAGTATAGGTAGCTAATTTTTTTCATGACGTCTATATCGTAGATATGCAGTATTAATTGACAATTATAACTTTTTCAACAGATATGCTTAAAGTGTGGTCATAGGGCATATTGTTATAAGTTAATATATAAATATTTTTCAAATCCATCCCTTATTTCTTTAAAGGTTTTAACCTTATTTTATTTAGTAGATTAAATGTTAGAAATTAATCCAACTAAAACAAGTGTCAAAGATTGGTACTTGGTAAATTATGAACAAGTATTTTGGAAATTAATAACATTTTTAAATATTGAGAGGAGGCGACATGCGGCCAGTGACACCTGGGCTGGTTTTGGCCAAGAAGCCTAAGCTGGTGCTCTTATCAGCGGTTGATCTATTCAACCCCGACGGAACCCCAAAAAAGCTGATCAGCAGGTCCGAGGAGAAACAGGGGGAGACAAAGGGCCCGGTAAGTTCGATAACTGAATCCGCGACGCCTTTGCCATCCAGTAGCAAAGACGTCCAGCAGGTGCTTGCACCAGCCCCTGCATCAGCACCCGCTCCAGACCCCACTCAAACCACCTTATAGACAGAGGTGGTGAAGCGGAAGTGGGCCAAAAGAGTGGAGCGGGTGACTACGGCTCCCAAGGTGGAGGTCCCTGAGGGGTCTAAGGCCAAGTCACCGCGACCGTCTCGGGGCCTGACTGCCTCCCAGCTTCGGGCCAAAGTCCCGAGCACGAAGGCGATGGTAATCGAGCCACTTAGGGAGGGTCAACAGTATGCCGCGTTCATAAAGACCGCGATTGCTGCCGTTGACCTCAAAGCCCTGGGGGTTCATATGGCCAGCACCAGAAGGATCTGAACGGGAGCCGTCCTTTTGGAAGCACGGGGATCAGGCGCCCAGGCTGATAGCTTAGATGACAGCCTGAAGAGCGCCCTGAAGGAGCATGACTGTGGGTCCATCGTTCGTTGATGACCGTACCCGTCATGCTCCTGGAGGGTTGGGTTTGGTAGAATGGACGGAGGAGGACGCGGTGCAGTGCACACTACTGAACGCCTTCCACCGTTTAGAGGACAAAGTACCGTCGGAAATCGGGCCCGTTGTAGTCCGTGCGAACTTTGGTGGCAAAGGGCGTTACGCGTGGGTGGAGGTGCCGGCAAGTCTTGACCCCCATCTTGCAGGTCTCGTCCGTATCGGTGTGGAATGGGTCAGCTGTCGGCTGAAGATCTTTGGAGACAAGGGTCCGAGGTGATACAGGTGCCTGGAGCACGGACGCGTGGCGCAGGCCTGCAAGGGCCCGGACAAATCCAAGGGGTGCTTCACCTGTATAAAGGATGGAACCAGGCCAAGGATTAACCAGGTGTGGGGCCAACTTTAAAGGATCCAAAGAAAAAAAGGGGGCCTGGTTGTAGGGTACGACATGCTGGTGGTGGCGGAAGGCACATCATCCGAGGTGGCTGTATCTCGTATGAACTGCGCGCTCAGTGCAGTTACTGCCTGTTTCTAGCGCTCCTGTTTACGGACAGGTACCATTTCACTCCTCTAAAGCTCACTGAGCTGGGGGTTGAGATCTTGCTTAAGGACTCCATAACTTATCTGGCCTTGTCAAGAAAAAAAAA
>NW_026099576.1:13489796-13510953 GCF_025091365.1 Daktulosphaira vitifoliae | reverse complement strand
TTGTATGCAGTCGAACCAAGACGGTTTTATCTGGCGATTATAGTTTATCAAAAATGAAGTTGATCTCGAATTTTTGTTCACTTTATGTTGTACATTTAGGGGGAATGTGGTTTTAAAATTTTAGAAATTAACTAAACGAAAATCGTTGGATTTAACTTTTGGGAACTGTAGATGGGATGAAATGTGTGATTTAGATAAGTTATTAAATGGTTTGGTCAATGGATTGATAAGCAACAGAGGATGGAGGAGAAAAAGGAATTAGATCTTGGACTTCTTTGAGTAATATGTGCACCTCAATCTCTCATTCCTGAGAAAGTATGTGCTATGACATTAAATTAGCTATTAGGGGTTCATATCATTGTAGAATTTTTTGAATAGAATTCTTTTATTTAATTTTTTTTGCTAAAAACTAGTTTTCTCTAAATATTACTTCTCATCAAAAACTTATATAATACTTACAAACATAAAAGAATTTAATTTTCTTTTTTTTATATAATCTTCACTACCTATTATTCTAAACTTATTAGCTGTTTAATACTTTATAATCTTTGTAATATTGCCAACTCAGTTTTTTCAAATGGAAACACATATTTTGAAATGAATAAAATGCTCGAGGTTTTAATAGTAAATGGTATTTGAGTTTTTAACATAATTTTATTTGTTTATGAGATATAAACCTTTAAAGTTAATAAACATGTATAATATATAGGGGATTACAAGTATAGGTAGCTAATTTTTTTCATGACGTCTATATCGTAGATATGCAGTATTAATTGACAATTATAACTTTTTCAACAGATATGCTTAAAGTGTGGTCATAGGGCATATTGTTATAAGTTAATATATAAATATTTTTCAAATCCATCCCTTATTTCTTTAAAGGTTTTAACCTTATTTTATTTAGTAGATTAAATGTTAGAAATTAATCCAACTAAAACAAGTGTCAAAGATTGGTACTTGGTAAATTATGAACAAGTATTTTGGAAATTAATAACATTTTTAAATATTGAGAGGAGGCGACATGCGGCCAGTGACACCTGGGCTGGTTTTGGCCAAGAAGCCTAAGCTGGTGCTCTTATCAGCGGTTGATCTATTCAACCCCGACGGAACCCCAAAAAAGCTGATCAGCAGGTCCGAGGAGAAACAGGTGGAGACAAAGGGCCCGGTAAGTTCGATAACTGAATCCGCGACGCCTTTGCCATCCAGTAGCAAAGACGTCCAGCAGGTGCTTGCACCAGCCCCTGCATCAGCACCCGCTCCAGTCCCCACTCAAACCACCTTATAGACAGAGGTGGTGAAGCGGAAGTGGGCCAAAAGAGTGGAGCGGGTGACTACGGCTCCCAAGGTGGAGGTCCCTGAGGGGTCTAAGGCCAAGTCACCGCGACCGTCTCGGGGCCTGACTGCCTCCCAGCTTCGGGCCAAAGTCCCGAGCACGAAGGCGATGGTAATCGAGCCACTTAGGGAGGGTCAACAGTATGCCGCGTTCATAAAGACCGCGATTGCTGCCGTTGACCTCAAAGCCCTGGGGGTTCATATGGCCAGCACCAGAAGGATCTGAACGGGAGCCGTCCTTTTGGAAGCACGGGGATCAGGCGCCCAGGCTGATAGCTTAGATGACAGCCTGAAGAGCGCCCTGAAGGAGCATGACTGTGGGTCCATCGTTCGTTGATGACCGTACCCGTCATGCTCCTGGAGGGTTGGGTTTGGAGGAATGGACGGAGGAGGACGCGGTGCAGTGCACACTACTGAATGCCTTCCACCGTTTAGAGGACAAAGTACCGTCGGAAATCGGGCCCGTTGTAGTCCGTGCGAACTTTGGTGGCAAAGGGCGTTACGCGTGGGTGGAGGTGCCGGCAAGTCTTGACCCCCATCTTGCAGGTCTCGTCCGTATCGGTGTGGAATGGGTCAGCTGTCGGCTGAAGATCTTTGGAGACAAGGGTCCGAGGTGATACAGGTGCCTGGAGCACGGACGCGTGGCGCAGGCCTGCAAGGGCCCGGACAAATCCAAGGGGTGCTTCACCTGTATAAAGGATGGAACCAGGCCAAGGATTAACCAGGTGTGGGGCCAACTTTAAAGGATCCAAAGAAAAAAAGGGGGCCTGGTTGTAGGGTACGACATGCTGGTGGTGGCGGAAGGCACATCATCCGAGGTGGCTGTATCTCGTATGAACTGCGCGCTCAGTGCAGTTACTGCCTGTTTCTAGCGCTCCTGTTTACGGACAGGTACCATTTCACTCCTCTAAAGCTCACTGAGCTGGGGGTTGAGATCTTGCTTAAGGACTCCATAACTTATCTGGCCTTGTCAAGAAAAAAAAAAGGCTGCGACATGCAAGTTATATTATTTTTATCATTAAGAATCACTTTGCTGATATCACCCAGGTATAATAATGTTCAAATACAAAATAGTTTGTTTCACTTAGTATTCAAATTAGCATCACTTATGCTAATTTGCTAATCACTTATATAAATAAATATAAAAACGAATAATTTTTAATAATTATTTATTATTTTTGGTGAGTTTATAAGCCTTAAACAATTTTGTAGTTATATAAACCAACTGTTGTTATGAGGTTTTATTGAAGAATAATCATCTATCTTATCATCTCATTTCTTCGTCATCTGTCTCAAAGTCACCTATATCAGGTAACTCATCATACTTATCCATAACTGTCTCATCCTCATCTGTCTCGTCCTCATCTGTCTCATCATCATCTGTCTCATCCCAATCTGTCTCATTCCAATCTGTCTCATCACCATCTGTCTCATCCCCATCTGTCTCATCCCTATCTGTCTTATCTTTACCTTTCTTGTTCTTTGGTGGATGAACCATATCATATAATACTTTTCTTTTTTTCAATAACCATGCTGATATACAATAGAATAGTGTTAATTTAAAGAAAATAGTAATTTAATATGTAATATGCACCTTCATAATTCAGATTTTCTACACCTTCTGTAGGTTTTAATACATGTTGTACGATATCTCTATTCTTGAGAACTGCTTCTATGATATTTGAAAAATCATTTTTAGATATTAATCCAGTATTTGTCGTATCTTTACAATGAAATCTTTCAAGGAAATTGTTAAACAAACCCACTATTGGATTTGGAATTTTGATATATTTATCAGTCAAAATTTGTATCAAATTTCTAAGGCTAATATATTCATTTTCTAAAAAAAAAAATATAATTTTAAACATATCAAAATAGAACAACAAAAATAATTTATTTATGCATGCATATTGTGAATAATATGCATAATTATAATAAAACATGATTTTTTTCTTTTAACTAGTATAGATATAAAAAAAATGATCTAACTAATAAAATTTTTAGCCAATAAAAACATTTGAACCAGTATTTTAAAATCTGACGAATTAGTTTTTTTTTTCTAATTTATTATTAATTATTATAATAAAAAAATTATTGTTTCTATTCTTATTTTTAATCTTGATAACATTTTACTAATGATTTCATGTTTTCATCGAATTAAATTCTTTTGTATTAGAAGAAAACTTAAAAAGAACTATGAAAGAAATTATTTTTAATGTCTGATTATATGTAAATTAATCTAAATTTTCTTTATTACCATGGAATTTTTGCAGTTTGTTTCTTATATATGTTGTGTCATTGTCTTTAATTGCATCTAAGTTTTTCAAGACGTCTTTTATAAAATAAATCTCTGTTGAGTCTGGGAAAATTTGCTGAATAATTGGCTTTACATATTCAGGTATCTCATACTTCTTGATGTTTGAAAAAAAAAAATTTAACTTTTTTCAAGTAGAAATTTATATGAAATGCAAGTATTTACTACAATTGCAGTACTGAGATTTGCAAATACAAAGTAATCGGTTTATCAAAAACCATTCGACTAGTCGCAAAAGAATTAAAATTTGTTTTTAAAAAATTAGTTATTTGTAATTTTTAAATTATAACGTCATTTGCTCAAAATAAATTTGTATATGTGAATACGAAAAGTAAATAATATTTTTTTGATTTTCTAATATAAAAGTCAATATAATAATAGTTACCTCGTTAGTGCTTATTTCTTGAATAGAAATTTCATTATTCGTTTTGAATAACTCTTCTCTAAACTGAAAAAAAAAATATTAACACACAATTGCTAAAACAGTTATTTATAACGTTAAAATTGTATTCAACTGGTAATAAACATTTTAGAAGTTTTATTCTTAAAGCATTATTTGAAAATATGAATCTTTTAATAATTATACATTATCTTATTCGTAAATTTTATATTAATATATTACACATATTTAACTAACTTTAATATTATTGACTAGCTAATGTGTTTATTTATGAATTAATAGTACAATTATTTTTATTTTAAAACGTACTTCTATTTTCCAATTTTTGTTTTCTAGTTCTAATTCAAGTTTTAAATCCTTTAATATATCTTGAAATGAATCAATATATTTATCAAACTAACATATAAAATATTCTTATTATTTTACATTTTTAAGCTTTTTATTAAATAATACATTTACTATATCTTTTTGCACTGGTGAGCCCAACGAAGAGATAACACAAACAAACATAAAAGTACAATATATTATCCAACGCATTTTGCAATATCTTATAATTTTTTTATGAAATAGAAATAGATTTTGATATCGTAAACGATATGTACAAAGTATATTTTAAATTTTAGTGTTTTAACTTAATTTTGAAAAAAAATATAAGTAAATTATTGGCTTATATACTAGAAAATCAAAAAAATATTATTTACTTTTCGTATTCACATATACAAATTTATTTTGAACAAATGACGTTATAATTTAAAAATTACAAATAACTAATTTTATTGACATTTTAGTTGAAATATTGTAAGTGGTCTTTTTTGGTCGGCTTGCAGCAACAACGTGGTTGATATGTATAACATACTGTAGGCTGTGTCTATATTTAATAACAAGAATAAAATACACGCGAGTACTTAAGCTACTAGAGCAATTTTAATAAATATTACAGTTAATATTAATAAGGAAATTAATTTTAGTTGTTAAAAATGAACACGGAAAAAAATTATAACGTTTAAAAAAACAAAGTTGATACCCTTACAAGTCATAAGGAATGACCTTAAAAAGTATTACATAATTCAAGAATAATGTCTAACGATAAAAAAAAAAAAAAAATGTTTAAATTGTATTTACTCTGTAAGTAATTGAGTAAGTTATGATAAAAAATTCACTCTGTATATGGCCAATAAAAAAAACTAAAGCTCAATTATATTATAAAATAAAAATTATAGATTACAAGTATGTCCTCTTAACTCTTAACATTAAAATATAGCAAATCAAAACTCAACATTGACACATATACAAATATTTTACAAAAAATTTTACTTCACTTAATATTTACAGAATCAGAGGAAGAAAATGGGGTATATATATATATTAATCTGATTATTCACCTGCCCACAGGGGAGGATTAAAAATGACAACTTTTTCACATAAAATTAACTTTTTCAATACAATAAGTGTTTATTAAAAAAATTGTGGATTATTCCAAAAGTTACATGATCTCCTATTTCTTTATTTGTATTCTCATACAGGTTTTATGAGTGTAATATATCAATTTAAGTATATCGAATGAAAGAAGAATATAAATAGTACTTATCTTAAAAACATTATAACGATCCATACATATTTCAAAATGTTATAGCATTATAAAAATAGAAATATAAAAAAGAATTTTTTTACAAAAATCGTATTTTAGCTTCGATGCGAAGCTGAGAAGGTATTAATTTACTATGTGTTTATTTTTTTTGTGTCTGTTACTACTTTTTCTCAGTTCTCACCAATCTCATTTTTTCATTATTTCAGAGTGCCTTACGCCGTCTCTATAACTAACACCGCATGTTATGACTCCTCCTGAAGTTAATCAACAATTGAGTCACAATATGACGTGGCCTTCCCCGTTAGCCAGACCTAAAAATCGGATCGAATGCCCAGGCCCAACTATGTGTTGGTCGGGACAGGACTATGCGAAATTTGGGGCTTAATAACTCATAAAAACGTAGAAAACACTTATGCGACATTCTATGGCGTTAGCCTTATCCAGCCCCTCAGTTCCTCTGATCTGGCCGGCGTTGCTTCTAACGTCGAAGGCGTTCGGCCGATTCTTAGCGGTGCATAATATTTAAAACGCTTTTTATTATTCGTTAAGTCTAGTTCCTAATAATATTAATAATAAATTTAAAGGGATTAAAAAACAAATTTGCTCATGTTTTAAATGTTAAAAGAAATTTTTTCTCGATTAAATTTGTCTTCCATCTTTATAATTTTCATGATAGCAGCAAAATTAAGTAAATAGTTATTTGAAATAAAAACTCGAAATACGTATGATTGCACAACTACCATCTTTTTGTTTTATGATTTATTGCTTATATGATTTATGTAAATTTTCAAAAAATAAAATCAAGTTGCCAAAATTACTAAAACTAATTGTTTTGTTTGAATGACGACATCTATTATTAATACATTTTTCTTACTTATTACAATCTTACTGAAAGTTGGACGAATTCATTAAAGAATTGAATATCTTTTTATATAACATATTAATATGTATAAATATCAGTTATAAAAACATCAACTATTTTATAATTTATAATTAAAAAGTATTTTATTTGAAATTTTTAATGTTTAGTGGAAGTAAAAATTATACAAATTCTCTCAATTACTAATTACTAATTACTAACCCACAGAGTAACAGTTGTAAGGGTATAAAATACCCTCAAAAATTACTCGCAATTAACACAATAGTAGTATTTCAAAGTATCGAGTGATTTTGACAATAGCAAACAAAAAAATATATATTATTTTTATGTTAATAAGTCATTCGGTACGCTAAACTATAATCGTAGTTCGATTATTGTCTGTATAAATGGCAATGCATTGGCACAGTAAGGAGTGCTTTAGTTACTCATTAAATGTAAAAATAATTCTTAAGGATCAAAGTCAAGTGAATTTTTGATGACTAAAAAAATAATGCACATTTTTTATAAACCAAAAATGACAAAAGTTTAGTGGTATTGTTTTGTACGAGGCAGCTAGACCGTAGGACGGTTAGTTGTGCACCGCACTAGAATGCCGTTTTACCTTAAGCCTGTTTAAATTAAACGTTATTATTGATGCGGGTGTGGGTCACCTAGGAGATGACGGCTACCTATACATCCAATAAGTAAACGAGAGTAGACAGTAATTAAATAACAAATAATCACATATACATTAGAAATTCTTTAGAGAGTATCTTAAATTTAAGGGGTAACGGGGGCCCTTAAATACTAGTGGCCGGCGAAGCGACATAAAGCAAATAGTTAATTTCAATTAAAACAAACAATAAATAACATTAAAAATAATATAAAACTCAGCTGTATAGATGACGTTGTTGATAGTGGTGAGTGGACTGTATGAGATCTTGTGGTAATGGTGTCGAACATTTGAGTATCACAAGTTAGGGTGTAGATGCAGGCACATAATAGTGGATGAAAACAGACGACGAAAAAGCGACTATGGCAGTGAAGTTATTTAATGGGCCCAATCACTCGAAGTCTGTAAGGGCACGAAAACTTTGAACACAAGAGTGCAATAAATAAATAAATAAATAACGGCCGAACAATTTACTATTCAAGCGAAGACGCTTGCAACAGAAAAGAGTGACACAAAAAACAATTGATTGACTGACTTGAAAACCGACACGGTGGTCATCGATTTGCCGTGATGGGTGGGGAAGGGGGTGAGTAAAACAAGATGCTGATGATCAGCTGTCCCACGAAATAATATTATCAATGATCTTTATAATAACTGGTCAACTAGATCCTTCTAAAGGCGTTCTGTACCATACAGGTATAGAGTTCAGTTGTTATGTATTTTTATTATTCAAATTTTATACGTTGATATAAAAAGAAAATTATAATGTGATAAATTATTTTTTGATTCCAATTTTGTATGTTTATTTATTATTTGTAATTTTATAATTAAAACACTTTTCTCTAATAGTCATTTGAAGTTAAATTCAACATACTTGGGCAGAATACTTTTCTGAATACCTTGGAAATTTATATAGTCATCAATACTGGAGGACTTTGATGGATTTTAAATTTAGAATAAATACATTGAAATTAATTTTTAATATAATAAATATTCAGTGTTTTTGTAATTTATAACATAATAATTATGTTATAAATTATTTCTTATGATTAGGAATTCTTGGCGTTAAAAAAAAGAATTTTACAATACAAAATATGAGTATTCAAAATTTGTTGACATCAAATTTGATTCTTTGCGGCTGTGTAATATATTTTATTTAATGTATACAATATAAAATAATTTTTAGATTTTATATAATGGTTCAAAAAAGTGTTTCTAAATGTATACAAAATAATATTCTATTGAATTCAATAATAATTTGCATGACTCAACTGCAGATAATTTATGTCCATGTACACTTTTGCGTGTTTGCAAAGCTGTGAAAAATAATTTTAATAAATTATTTTCAAATTTTAACATGCATCTTAAAACTAAATTATTTGAAAGATTGTCTTAATGTCCACAAGAAAAATAATATTTTTCGGGTTTTTGAAGAAAATAACTTTATATTTGATTATGTTGTAGTAAAAAGTAAAAAAGGGATTGTGTGGCCTAGTTGGTCATGCAGCAGTTGATGTACTGCTTCAAAAATTAAAACAATTTTGTAGTAAAACTGTAATATTATATTATTACTTATAATATTAAAATATTATATTATGTTATCTTATGTACATGTATGTCATATATTATGAATTCACAAGATCACCAAAACAGGGTTCCCTTATCTAAGACTTAAAATAATCAATAAAGTAGTCAATTAAATCTGATTATCGTACAGATTCAAAGTCACGCCCATGTGAGGGTTCTCAACTAAGTCCAGCCAATCACATTCAACTATTAATTGAGATCTACAGTTTCTAAGATCACACTAGGGATCGCTACACGACCCTCGTCTACTATAAAAACCCATTTTTTCCTATTAAAATCAGTTCTTTCGGCTATTTTAAATTACACAAAATCTGCGACACTCTACTCAAGATTCTACTCTCTGGGACTTAGTTTATTTTTTAATTTATTTGGACTTAGAATATTTTTCTTTAAAACTAAATGACACTTAGAAATTTTAAAGTGAATTTTGTTTTGGTGAATCTTTTAATTTAATTTAATTTGTTCATTATATAATGATATTTTATTTTTATTTTACCATGGAAATAAATGTCAATTAATATTTTAAAATAAAACATTTTTTTTTTTAAAAAAACCGAATCAACTCTAATTTTCTCAGTTAATGATAAATATTGATTATATGACTAAGTGTATTGCAACTCTATACTTACTGGGTAGCTAATCTTCTGTGGTTTAATGTCTTTGTTCTAACGAACATCGCGCCGGCAGACAGAGTAAAGGTTGCAATTAAATATTTTTAAAGTTAGGTGTTAGGTTAGAATATATTTGTAAGCCTATGTGTATTGGGTAGCTAATCTTCTGTGGTTTAATGTCTTTGTCTTAACAAACATCGCGCCGGCAGACAGCACAGAGAAACTTACAAATATATGTTTTTAGTGTTTAATTTTTGTCTTGGTGATTATTGTGCCGCATCCTTTCAAGGTGCTTTAATTTAGCACCGGGACACATTGGGCCACCACAATTCCGCCCTGACAAATCTTTTACATAGATATAAATATTTCTGAATCTTGTTTTGGCCAGGCCAGAGGAAAATTTAAGAAATATTGGTGTCGATCTCTCAATAAAATATAATCTCTCAAACAATATACTCATTCTACTAAGTCAACTAAAGATACATTATTTGATTATAATTATAAAAATATAGAGTGTATAGAATCTCTTGCATACAATAATACAGTCATAGATTTTGTGTAACGGTTTCGCATTATTTATAATTAAACGATTTATTCTCAAACGGTCATATTTACTGTCGAAATCAAAGTGTACAACGTATGAAATACAGTGTAAACTCATAATCAACATTGGATTGTCAAAAATAAACATTACACTACGTGGGATACAAGGTAAGTACAAATTTAAATTCCCGCTTTCAAATTATAAATACTATATTGCGTAATAAACCATTAAGATAGGTAATAAAGTTTGGTAGGATAATTGACTTCATTTATTCAATATTGTTCAACCCCGAGATCAGTTCATTATTTTTGTCACAACGTTTTTGTGCATTTTTATTTATTTGATCATTACCCTCATGTATTTAAACTCCGTTTATTCACCCCTCTGAATCATTTTTTATTCATATTATTATATTCTTTGCACCCTTACATATCTTGCCACATTTAAACATGTGTTACTCCGCCNCTTGCCACATTTAAACATGTGTTACTCCGCCATTTACCTTCTTATTTAATAATTTTTATTATTCGGCTATACATACGCTATATTATATCTTTAGTCTGACCAAGAACCAACCCTTAGATTTTCTTTTGGTACAATATAAGCATTTATACATTCAATAGTAAAATCCACATCACCACCATTTTTTTCCTTATCCTCCATTATTAATCCCTATAAACCTACCTATCATCTTATAATATTTTATTATACCTACCATTCACCATCCATATTATTTTATTATTTTACACTCCAACCAAATTCTAACATAACTTTTATCTTTTTTAATCTTTTTTCTTTTTGGTTTATTACAAAACCAACTTAAAAAAAAAACAAAATTTTTAACGTGAATATTATTTGTTATAGTCAATTAATATATAATCATGGAATGGATCAGTTTTCAGTCCTACCACGTGTACGTGGTAGTTAACTGACCAAAACCGCGTGTCATCGGCGCGGTACTAAGTTTGACAATTGAGGCACTGAAAACGACGACCCATCACTTACTGTTATTGTGTTTTTGACACAACTCTACATCCTAACCACTTTTATATTACGATAAAATGTAAAAAAATTTTTTTTTCTAAATTAGTGTTATTTGTTTGCATAATTTAAAAAAAAAAAATAACTTATTAACTTCTTGGATGTAAAACATATTATTTTTTTTTTTTTACGCTTTTATTAGACCATTAAGGGCCATAGGGGCCTCCCCCCCAGGAGGAGGTTTCTTAANTAGACCATTAAGGGCCATAGCGGCCTCCCCCCCAGGAGGAGGTTTCTTAACCATTTATACTCCGGGACGGGTGGTTAGTCCGTCGCCGGAGAGTGGGATGGCGACTCCAATTACCGAACTGATCTCCCGTTCGGTAAATGAAGTCGCCGTGACCGAGTTTCAAACCTGATATTATTATGAAAAAAATAAACCTAATATTCAACTAGAAGCATTCATAAGAGGTTTTCAAGATGATATATTTTTTAATATTTTAGCTTTGAAGCGAAGCTGAGAAGGTATTGGTTTTACTATGATATGTTTTTTTTTTTTTTTTTTTTTGTCTTTTACCGCTTTTTCTCAGTTTTCACCGAACGGATTTCTTTCAACAATACGTCAAAAGATCACAAATCGTATCTAGTCGAAGACATTTTCCTCAAAAATTGAAAAAATTTCCCTCGTTCCCCGTAAATGGGGGAAACCTCCAAAAAAATTACAAATTTAAAAATCGCTAATTTTCGAAATTTTTTCAATTTTTTTTACTAAAAACTGCCGTAACTTTTTCAAAAATGAACATATCAATATAATTTTTTTTTATATAGATGCTTGATGTCTTTACCTATAATTTGGCATATATTTTTTTATAAATCTAACAGTCACCTGCCCACAAGNCATATATTTTTTTATAAATCTAACAGTCTATCTGCCTACTGGGGGGGATTTAAAATGACAACTTTTTCACAAAAAATTTACTTTTACACTTAACTTTTGAAAGTGTTCCAGAAAGTCTGACACTTTTATATATATCTTAAATTAAAGCAAATGTAATATACTTTATTATGCAAAAAATAAATTTCGGACTTTATTTTGTCTTCATGGTGAAAATAGTTACCAAAATGCTATTTTTATGTGAAAATTCTTGATTTTATTTTTTACATTTTTAATTTTATAATGCTATAAGTTTTTGAAAAATGTACGGATCAATACAATTATTTTATAACAAATAACATTTATATACTTTTTTTATTCAACATATTTTTTTTTTAATCGGACCATTTCCCTTTATATATATATCATATATATATATATTTATTTATATATTACACTTATAAATCATAAAACTTGTAATCAGGATTTAATATAAAGTTATACTAGAAAAACACATGAGTTGATTATAATTTTTTTTTGCGAGAGCTAAATAGTAACCTTTTGTTGGTATTTCATCTTTACTCATATATATCAAACGTGCTTTTGTAGGCATACATACCCCGAAACCCCTTTCTATTTCATTCTATTATTGTCGCTATAGCCACTCTTTCTCTCTTTATACTATACTACCATCACAGCCAAAATTTTCCTTTCCCATTATATTACTACTATCCTTCTTTATTCTATTTTGTTATTACAAGCATCCGCGTTCCAGTCCCTTCCTTCTCTTTTTGTTTATTACAGTTATTTAAGTAACTTAAAAGTTATACTTCTAAAAATTAACAAATTCTTTAACTTAATGTTTTAATTTAATTTTGTATGTTTAACACTTTAATGTCTAATCATGAATATTTTTATGTCCAGTTATTTTTTTGTAATTAGCGAAGCTTTTATACAAATTATATTTAATATTGTTTTTATTAAATTGGATTTTTTACATAAACATTTTTCTGTAAAAATATAAATCCAAAAACATCACTATTGTGTGTTTTTAATATGAGCATGATTTCATACAAAATCAAATATAAATAATATTGGAAAAAATATTAATAATTTTAAAATTACTGTCGAAAACACTACGAAAATATGTCATAATTTAAGAATAACAAAACGATGTATTAATGATTAATGTAATTTGTTTTTATGTTTTAAACTAGGAAAATAATTTAAAAAAATATTATTTTATTTTACTCAAAGACGAATTCGTCGGAACGTCCGACTAAATTTATTACTATAATATCTGTAGAAGTAAATTTATAAATTATTATTTTTTTCATAAAAAAAGTTACTATAAAAGTCCCTTTATGTTTATTATTTTGCATAGAAATTAACAATTAAATATAGTAATATAGGTACAATATATACTTTCCTATATATATATGTGTATTTTCTAAAAAATTGCTTATATAATAAATAATCGTTGAGTCACCAATGATGCTCGGAGGTTCCATTTCACTCCTTGGGACTTTTCATATCACTAACAATAAAAATAATGTATCTAGGTATCAGGAGGATAGGGGATAAGAATACTTCCATATCCTCTCTGCCAGTCGTAAGAGGCGACTAATGAGGTTGCGTTAGCTCATAAAATTTTGTCAAATAGTACGAGGAGCACTGAACAGGTCTAGGCTGATTGTCCCATCTCAGATGTACGCAAGGTGAGAGGAAATAAAGTAGTTAGAGATGAAGAAGGAGTAACGGAAGGTTTTATGGTAAAAGTAGGAGTGTACCAAGGTTTTGTATAAGACCTTACTTATTTTCTATAGTGATGGATGAAATTACTAGAGATATACAAGGAGAGATATCATGTTTCATGATATAGTGTTAATAGAAAAAAAATAGAGAGGAAGTTAATTAAAGGCGAGAGGTGTGGAGATCAGCTCTTGAATAAAAGAGTTTGGGAATAAGTAGGTGTAAGAAAGAGTATTTAAAGTACGAGATTGACAAAGGAGAACACGAGATAATGGAAACGAGGAGATCAGTGACATTAGCGAGGACATAAGACACAAGATTAAATATGGGTGGGTGAAATGGGGGGAAACATATGGTATGTTATACGATTAGAGAATTCCAATGAGGCTGAAAGGTAAATTCTACAAGACTGTAGTGAGACCAGCTATGATGTATGTTTCAGAGTGATAATAAAGTAGAGCAGAGAATTGGTGTAGCAGAAATGAGAATGCTTAGATGGATGAGTGGAGTGACTAGAGAAGACAGGATAGAGAACGAACAGATAAGAGGGAATATGGATGTAGCATCTATTGTGGATAAAGGGAGAAAAATAGACTTAGCTGGTTTGGTCATATTATGAGGAGAGAGGAATCGAAAGCTATAAGAACAGTTATGGAAATTAATTTTGAAAGAAGAAGAGGTAGAAGAATAAAAAAGAGAGATGGAGAGATATAATTGATTGCAATATGAGGATAGCTGATGTGTGTGTAGATGATGTGGGAGATCGTGTCAAGTGCAAGCTTTGGATAATGGTGATAACCCTAATTAATTGGAAATATGCTAGGAAAAATAAAAAGATTTTATATTTTACATTTATTAGATTCCTTATGAGAATGTTTATTGTTTATACTTGGAACCAAGTAGGTTTATTAATATTCATGAAAATTAAATAAATATTATGAACAACATTAAATTATATACAACTAAAACAGTCCGGACATTCTGCCGGTTAAAATTAAAAGGAGTTAAGTTGATGATGTTTACCTATAGTATTAACATTAAAGATCTGAATAATAAAATTAATAATCAAATACCTTTTACTATACTTTGTTGATTTTAGTAATTAAAATTTAGTGTTGACTAACTTTAATTAAGATTTAAAGAAATATGAGAGAAAAATGGTCATTAATAGTACACTATATGCTTAGAACTTTTAATGTTGTTTAATCTTTATTTAATTGCTGTTAACTTGGACGTAGAGAGAGTTAATTAGTTTTGATACTAAATTATTATAAATAATACTATTTTAATCTTGGGAATGGCTGAGATCGTCTTTGGTATTTCATAATTTGATATTCACGAACATAAGAATTAAAAAATGCGAGATGACGAATTTTATTATTTTTATTAATTGAATCTATGATTATTTCGGTTATATTTCATATTATGGTTAAATTTAAAATTTCAAGGCTATAGACGACGGGATACACAAGAATAATATCACGTGGCGCGTGGAGATTTACAAACAACAAACACACAACATGCATGTGAAACTAATATAAGCGTGTTGAAAATAACATTTTTTTAACTATGCCAGTCGTTTACACAACGAAGATAAGGTGTCGGGACAATTTTTTTTTCATTTTAAAGTACATAAAATAAGCTTTAATTTGATATATTCAATAAAGGACGCAGTATATTAACTCAAAAAAATTTGAATGTTCGTCTTTAAATGTTTATATCTAATAGTAAACAATAAATGTGTGTTTATATATATGTATACATGTATATACAAAAACCACAAATTATGCAGGAAAATAATGTTGTCGGCGAGTGTTTAACGGGGTGGTGTTAATGCATTACGACAGTCTAGTCTCAAGGCAATAGACGACGGGATACGCGAGATAATAACACGAGGGGTGTGGAGAGTTACAAACAACACACAACTCACATACATGTGAAACTAATATAAGCGTGTTAAAAACAAACGAACCGAAAGGATGAACGCGTTTCGTATAAAATGGCGGCACATTCGCTGGTGTCGGCGACTCGGTGTCCGTCATGATCCTCGGGCATTAAAAAGTTAGCACCGTTGACGACTATGGTGCGCGGGTGCGGATCGGTTCGTCGAGTCCGGTCGTGCGTCACGTACGGAGCCAGTGGCGTACATCCTCGACGTTGTCACCTTGACAACGGAAAGAAGACGTATCATTTGCGGCTGGTCGTCGTGCGGCACTTACTGAACTTTGCACCGTGACATATGGCACATGTTGCTGGTCAGTCAAATAGGGCGACGGCTGATAAAGGTGGAACGAATCGCGATGCATAATAATGAATAAAACGATAATAAATAAAATTTAACTATAATATAAAAAATTTAATTTTTATATTTAGGACTCTTATATTACAAGATATTATTAAAAAAATTTTAAAAGTGAGATTTTTAATGTTATTGTAACTGAAATTTTTAATTACTGTAAAACATCAGTTTTTTAAATAAACTAATTATTCGGTACTCCATCATTTTTTTCGGAAAATAATAGACTTGACAAAAATTGTGTAATAACATATTTTATTAATTATTAATATGTAAATTTTAAGATTTCATTATATTTTCATAAAAAAGTATATACAAATAAAACTTATTGTGTAATTTATATTCTATTAAGATGTTTTTTTTTTAAAAGTTACAAATGTTTGAAAACGCAGAAAAAATTATTTGAAAATGCTATTTTTTACACTAGGGAAATTTTGAGATATTTTTTTTAATTTATAAAACTGCGGGGTTTTTTTAACTGTTTGATAGGTTTAACTAGTATAAACTTGAGTTCTATTGACGCATAATCCAACAAAATCAGTTGAGCGAGAGCTGAAAAGTTTCATGGACAGACATAAAAAGAGCGCAATTTATGGTTAAAATAATACTTTCTTAGCATCGTATCAAACAAATTATTTATGGTTATTATTATGAATAGTTGAGTTTGAAACATTATCTTTTTTTTTAATTTTAAATTAAGTTCTATATCAAAATTTTAAAATAATACCATATCATTTGAATTTATTGAAAAAAATAAAATAATTTTGATTTACGAAAATATTAACTTGCATGTTAGTTACTTATAAGTTTTTTTCATGAAAATTATCTATTCTTGAATAAGCGCCTATAATTAATTATAAAAATTCGAGTATTATTATTAAACATCAAAACCTAGCACAGTATGGTCATGGCATAGTTGGGTCAAGATATATGACAGTGATATTAAATCACTATCATAAAAAACTCTTCGATGCAATTTTATAGATAGTGTTTAATTTAAAAAAATTGATGGATTATTCCAAAAGCTACATGATCTTCTATTTCCTTATTTATATCCTGATTACAAGTTTTATGATTTATAAGTGTAATTTATAAATAAATAAATATATATTATTAATATATATATATATATTTATTAATTTATACATATGTTAATTTTTTGTGAAAAAGATTTCATTTTGAATCCTTCACTGTGGGCAGGTGAATTATCAGATTAAAAAATATATATATATCAAATAATAGGTAGTACCTAATGTATTTATAAAAAAATATATATTTATCTATACATTATTCAAAAAATTATAGCATTATAAAGTTAAAAATATAAAAAAAGAATATTTTCACGAAAATCGTATTTCTTTTATTAACTTTGATGTCCGTTTTCATCATGATAATAAAGTAAAAAATTTAGTTGAAAATGTTCTACTTTATATATGCATTTTTAATTTTTAAACCCCCCTTGTATTTAAGGGCAATGGTCCGGTTTTAAAAAAAAATCGTGTCGAATGAAAGATATATTGATCTTTTGACGTATCGTTGAAAGAAATCGGTTTGGTGAGAGCTGATAAAAAGTAGTAACAAACACAAAAAAACACATCATAGTAATATTAATACATTTCCAGCTTCGCCTCGAAGCTAAAATAGCATAAAAAGGAAATTAAGAAACATTTGAATAGCATTGACCGAATGTAAAAAGAATCAACATGGTTAATTTATAATCAAAATAATAATACATTTTATCTTTCGTGTACATTGAGACGGTTCCGTGTGTTCTGTCATACACAGAGCCCCGTGCCAACTTTGATAGCTATCGCCCTACTACGTGTACATGGTAATTGACTGACCAACACAGCGGTCGATGGCGGTACAAAGTCTAGCGAGTGCCGCACTTCTGATAACCACCTGCCGCATTTATACGTTGAAATCATCTTCACAACACCGACCTGTTCACAATTTCTTTTCCCTACGGATCGTGTACGTCACTAATCGAGGTTTCACTCCGATTCAACACAATCTGATTGAACCTTTTCATGAAACGGTTAATACATTAAATGTCAGTTTTAAAATTATCTAAATTCATCAGTACAAAGGAAGTAACATTTATAAAATTTAACATTTCTATAGAGCATATAGAAATCGGGCGTGATATAGCGCAGTGGATCATTAAGTTGCTAGCACAGCGCTGATGTTTAACTGTGCTGTTTGATGTTGGTTCCCAAATGTCCATGATGGTGGATGATGTACCAAAACGGAAACTTTAAAAGTGACACACCTTGGCCTTTACTGACTCTTTTAGCTAAATGAGGTTGTATCAGGTGAACAGTCGGATTAAAAATACTGTCCAATCATTGTAAGGTAGAGCCAACCCCAAATATCTAGGATAAAAACTAAGGGATGATTATGAAGCATACATAAATAAACATTTTTTAAGTCGGTTAATTTTTTCCACTATATGTTTGGGTAGTAAAAATATTACCAGTAAATAATACGCGAGTAAATGCAAAAAATCATTATCGTACATTAAATACACATAAGTATAATACGATTGAGACTTGACCGTTGCCCTTAATATTTAATGCAATTTTTTTTATATTTTAAAAACATCATTTATGTATAATAATTATACATGTATGATTTTGTACACTAATTATTAGTCTATAATTAAATTTAATAATCTAACGCTTTAAATTTTCATTTATTAAATTTGTATTATGTATTCTCTAAATATTCACAATTATATTAATGTATTGAAAAATAACACACACATATGTAATGATCATTATTGAATTATAATTTGAAAACAATAATTGATGAATAATGTTAAAATTTATTATAAAAATCTCAATAATAATATAAACTAATAAAGGATAAAATTAATAATTATTAAATAAAGGATACTATAAATTTTCATCACACTTTATTGAGTTCTATCACTAGTTCCTAAATTTTGATGAAAAGTGGAATCATTAAAAATCAAATACGTGTAATAAACGGCAACACAATACTCTGCAAAAGCATATTTTTTAGATCCAAGGTAGAAGGCTTTTATACGACGAACGCCATTAACTGGAGACAGATTATAAAAAATAATTTCATCTATATTCCTGAAAGTACAATCTAGAAGTTTGGCTCGGACCTCAAGTATTGAAGTTTCAGTGTATTTATCTAAAGCATAATACAACTATTAGCTAATTTACTTATATTGAATAAAAAGTATATAAAAATTAATTACTATGTCCATCATTGTTTCTTCCAGTGCCATATTTGCTAAGGCAACGATCTAGAATTTTATTAGCTTGATAAAAACGCGATTCCAATAGGTTTTTATATGTTTTCAAATCGTCTTTTATATCAAACTAAAAAATTTTTTTATAATTAAAAAGAGATATTTAAAAAACCTGTATAATATAAATATTTATATCAGAGTTAATTGAATGATTTATATTACGGATATACGTGATATCAATGAAGATTTAAATTCGAAGCAATGTAATGTAAATTTCTTAATAGTATCTTTTAATATTGTAATTTAGCGCGAGATATTTACTAGGGCTGAGAACTATTATGAAAATGAATCTTGGTAACAATAACTAATTTATTTGAACAACAATTAAACCTGAAGTGGACATATATATTATTGAATTATGTAATTTAAATATTTAAAAAAAAAACAAAAAATGTTTTGTTTAATTAGTAAAATATATAATTGAAAGATATATTTATGGTATATGATGAAGTAAACATTTACATCCTTGCTAATTAGCAAGAAATTGAATTTCAAAAATGTAATATACTTTTTATTAAATTATTAGAATAATCTAAAAAGCATTGAGATACTATTAAAATTAACATGTCGTTATTTTGTACTTTGGGTTTTTCTACAGCAAACAAACTTGAGTGAAAAATAGTACAACACTCTTCAAATTTTTTTTCAATATTAGAGATATCTAATTTTAGAAATTCTATTATTTTTTCACTCATTTTTTCTGGATAAATATTACAGGAAATGATTTCATCACTCATTCGTTTTAAAAATTGATTGATTCTGTCTGTAAAAATATGAATTAATATTGATAAATTAATTATACAGTTGAATAATTCAATCAAAAATTTATACTATTTAAAATATAATAGTTGCAACTTTAATAAACAAATAATTATTAAAACTCAAAAGTGATACTAACAGCATTGACTTAATTTGGTCCGTATTTATTTTGATCATGAAACAAGATCATTCGACAATAAAAAAAAGAGTTCTTGGTGGCTAAATAGAATTTTTTAACAACATAATATTATAAGTATTTATTATTTTATTTAAGTATTGTTTGTATATAACGTTATAATACTGTTGTATTTTCTGCATGATGGATTCCATTTTTTACTAATTTTACTAGAATAATTCATATATTTTAAAAAACTAAATACATTATATTACAAATATGTTAGTATTTGTATTTGGATTTTTAAAAGTCTTTGAAATGATTTTTAGGATTATTTGTAATTTTTCTTTCTTTAAAAATATAGTGACTCGATTGAAATTATAGTTAATTAAAAAAAAGTATGCTTCTATTACATATTTGTTGATCTACGTATATTAAATTATTGTAAATATATAAGGATTTACAAGTTATTTAAATGTCTTACTATAGTCCATTTTTTCAAGACTTTTTATATTTAAATTAGCAATGCAATTATGAAATGCATTTTGAGCTTGTGGTAAATTTGTAGATGATAAATAATTGATAACTTGATCATGATTTATTTCTGCTGATGTGGACAGTATTAGTCCCTAAAAAAAAAATAGAGCAGTTTGTATTGTGCGTAATCGAGACCATATTGACTAAATTTTATCAGTTATTATGATCACTATCGTTAAACGCTTGATAATGAATGCGGTTTAAGAAATTTTATTAATTTTTTTTTTTTTATATTTTTTCTTGGAGTTGATCTTCCTAATTTCGTGTGTTACTACTTAGTAATATATATATACAGGGTGATTTTTTTATCATAACCCACTCAATTACTTATAGAATAATAATAATTTTAAATTTTTTTTATTATTATCTTTAGTTACACATTATTCTTGAATTATTAACTATGTAATACTTTTTAAGTTCATCCCTTATGCCTGGTAAGGGTGTCAACTTTGTTTTTTTAAATGGTAACACATATTTTTAATTTAATAAAATGTTTCAGTTTTTAATTCAATAGTAAATGGCAATTGAATTTTTAATATAACTTAATTCGTTTATTAGATATAATCATTTAAAGTTTCAAATTTTTGAGTTAATATACAGGTATAATACACAAGGGATTACAAATACAGGTAGCTAATTGGTTTTTTAT
>NW_026099576.1:13469500-13489507 GCF_025091365.1 Daktulosphaira vitifoliae | reverse complement strand
AAATAAAATAAAGTATAACAATGGTAATTTATGGGTTTATTTTTACTTACAATAGACAGAATTATTTGAAATTTTAAACACATAATTTTTTGCAAATTGATTGACCTAGAAAAAAATTTTTTTAATTTTTTATTTGTAATAGTTTATAATATTAATGTTTCTTAATAAATAGGGATTGCAAAATTTTTAATACACAATTTTATTTATTTTAGATTATCTGTTATTTAGTGTTTCAAACTATTTCTACAGTATTATACTAGAATAATTAAGATTTAATATTAAAAACTCCAATTTTCGAAAACCTTTACAAAAAAATGTTTCATTTGCACTAATTTGAAAATTATGTGTATCATTCCCTGAGTGATACATAATATTATCCAAGACCTTAGGTAATACTACGCGCATAGATTTTTAAAAAATAGTTAATAATCATGAACTTAGCACTAAACTACTTAATAGCTAAAATAACATAAAAAAATATCAACTCAATTTAAGTGAAATTGAATTACAGTTTGTTGTTAAAATGATGTGCGCTCAGTCACCCTTATACGACAAACCCTATACCTACTCCATGTACTAAAATATTTTTAACTCAATAAGTATTTGTCCTAACATTGTTATCAACTCTCAAATTATGATATAATGTATAATTTATTATTTAAAAAAATACAATAATATATTTATTTTATCAAAAGTTATAACTGTTGTTAGTTTGATCTATTCTATTTTGTATATAAAATATTTTAATGGCATAATTACCTGAATAATTGACCGAATCTTTAATGGGAATACTGTAGTTGTATGTATGTAATTTTACGAGTAAATGAAATTCGTTATTTTTTAACGATTTATGTATTCTTATTTTTCATGGGAAATATATATTTTTTTAAAAGTTTGTGTCAATATTTGTGTATTGTTGATAATAGAACACATTCCTAAATGCATATTCGCGACTTTTCAGTAATTTTTTGTGGCTTTTTGAGTTTAATTTTTTTTAGTTTTTAAATTAATAATATTTTTAATAAAGTTTTAATTTTTTTTAATCAATTAACCACAAGTGATTAATTTTATTATATTATATCAATAATAGAACTTCTACAAATACGAACCGATAATAGTTTTTATAATTTTTCTTTTAAACAAAGTTTTTGGAGCTTTAATATTATTACGTCATTAGTATAGTTTTAGTTGATATAGACGTGAACAATAATTACTTATGCACTCAGACCTGTAAGTCAATTATGCGTACTTTCTACTGACTTATATTAATTCTGTTTATT
Organism: Daktulosphaira vitifoliae; assembly: GCF_025091365.1. Lineage (NCBI taxonomy): Eukaryota > Metazoa > Arthropoda > Insecta > Hemiptera > Phylloxeridae > Daktulosphaira > Daktulosphaira vitifoliae. Next base: position 13,488,227 of record NW_026099576.1, on the reverse strand, counting down.
CTCATAAGTATTTCCACCGGAGTGTTGTTGCTATTATTGAACCTAAGATTATATTCAAGGGGATCTGTGAATTATGAACCGCTCAATACCTCATAAAATAATTATAATTTAGATAAAAATTTAATTTTTTAATTAGATATTTCCTAATTTATCCTCCACTATTATTTTTTTTTTTTCCCTTGTGCGTTATAAGCGTATCAATTTTTATTTTTTTATTAGAAACATACATATTACACTAGCTTATAGAATAAAAAACATTTTAATTAAGAAAATTACTGATCGATAACAAATTTTGAGCAAGTATTTCAGAAGCTATTAAAATTTTTTTGGTTGGCGCGAGAGGAGGGATGATGTCGAGAAATTTATTGTGATAAATGTAGCAGCAACCACTGCTCAACTCCTGTCTTAACTTTAAATTGTTAATAACATCTGAAATACATGTTCAAAAGTTGATATCGAACAGTTATTTCTTTAATTACAATACGGTACGACCTGTTATATAGTCTATTATCTTCAAAGCAGGAAGTAAAACATTGTAATATTTCGTTTAATTGTAACATGATTGCCATTTCCTGATATATTGTTATTAGACCAGGGAGTACATATTTATAAACATTTTTGAGAATTGTTTTATATTATTATGTTTTATATTTTACTTTATATTAGATCAAAAAACAAAACGTTTTAGTATATGTGGTGGAATGGATTGAATTGTCGTGGAGAGTACCTCGGGAGAACTGTGGGTAATATCATTTTGTGTTATAAGATTTTGTTGGAATAATTCTGACAGTAAGTCTTTACTGTCTTGTATTTTTTTAATATACTTTTAGTGTGTTCAAATTTAATAAGTTTTATCTCGTTTAATTATATTTTTAATTATTACGATTGAACTACTTTTCCTTTCTATTATTCTAAGTAAAGGTATAAGAAGATTCTCATTTAAAACAGGTCTGTCTCCATACAACACGTCTTTGGTAATATCTTAACGAGTAATTTGTGCTGATAATATTTAAGTACCTTTAGTCTTATTACTCTTTCGGGTTACGGGTAACAGTCGTGGACATAACCCTTGGTGGTGTTCAAAGGGATAAAAGAATTTCCTTGATTCAGTTAAAACTCAAACGTTTTATTTATTTATTAAGCTGTTAGAAACAAATCATAGTAGTATCATCCGACGGAGGAGATACAACAGACCACGTATATACTATGTATTATAATATTATATGTCATATTATACACACACACATGTATATATATGCCCATATTACTGTTTCCACAATATGATTGTACCGCTGATTATACTTATAGTATTGACACAATGACATACAACAGTACTAACAGGAGGACTGACTGCACACATAAGCACTTTCGGGATTCACGGCCACCGTGCCATAATATGAATGTCCCGATCAGCAGTTGACTTGTTACAATCATCGCGACCATTACTCTTAGTCTTATATTTAACTTAATTTATCTACCACGTAAATAGTGTGTGTGTGTGTGTGTGTGTCGCCATCATCTCCTTGTTGGATTATAATCTCTAGGTGTCCAGCAGGTTGTATTATTTATTTAATATTCTTTACTTAATAAATATTTATATCGTTGTTAACCAAGAGTGTTATATTTATATATATAAATATAACACTTGCGACCCTTGGTAGTTCCTCAAAGGGAATATAAATTAAATAGGAAACCTCAGTACTTAAGGTAAATATAGCCTAGCCAGCTATCCCCCGTTGGTCCCTTAAAATACTGTTGACGAGCATTTAGGTTCAACCCCTAAATTTATAACTTAATAATCGGAGAAACCAATAATAAGATTATAAACAACATTGCTGTCCTGTACAAGAAAACTATTTCCTAGTAGCCTATGCCTTTTCAGTCATCCACAGAGTTATATAGAGTAGATGCAAGCTCAATTTAAGTTCCTTGCGCAATAGATTACACTAGTGTCCTACACTCTTTCGTACGGACGCTCTTTTACGGTATTGAAATGTTAACAAGTTTCGAATTAGTATATAAAATGTTACTATTTACAAACATTTTGTCTTGTAATTAACGATGCCTGGCTGTTATAATGATCTTAGTTTATCGATAACAATTTAGTATTAGAAATTCGAAACTATTATAATAATGTAGCAATATAAATCAGATTCAAATGTGAAACTTCCATCTTAATATGAATTAATTAACGCTTTATTTTTGCTTTTATTAAATGTTTATTATACATATTGTAAATATTCATTAAGTAATATATTGAAATAGAATATAAACACATATAATGATCAGTATTAAATTTTAATTTGAAAACAACAATAATTTATGAAAAATAATTTTAAAAAAATTCTAAGACATTGAAAAAATTGGATGTGGGGAGTTCGNAAATAATTTAAAAAAAATTCTAAGACATTGAAAAAATTGGATGTGGGGAGTTCGGATATCTTAGATGCCACCTCAGATACGACCTTGAACTCTTCAGGTAGTTCCCAAGATCTATCTCATAGCATAATCATTAAACACCAAATAGCTGTAATAAGCAGCAGTACAAGGCTTTGCGAAAAGATTTGTGTGATTATGTTTTCCATGAATGTGCTCTTCTAATGAATTAACAATATACTGTGAAGTGTAATTTTTATTAGGAGACATAACATCGATAGTATGTTGTTTTAATTTGTGTACTCTTTCAATTTTTGATTTTTGATCTGAAAATGACAGTTACATTAATTTAATAATACTATTTAGATAAAATTTAGTTTATATTTCTTTATTCATTACTGTTTTTACTTTGTCTTCTTATCCCATAGCGTTCTAAAGTATAACAAAAATATTTATTTATTTATATTTAATAGATTTTGTATAAAGTTTAATTACTTTTAACTGCATTATCTAAACTTTTATACTCTTTTAAACAACCATACATAATTTTAAATGCTTCTGTAAATCGTAAATCTACCATTTTTGTCAAACTCTCCGTAGTATTATTTAACTAAAGATTTTTTTGTAATAAAAAGAGATATTAAAATGAAAATATTTATATCATAGTTTAAAAAATGCATTATATTACTGAAAAGCCTGTTCATATAAAAATTCTACCCGGATATGAGTAATATTGTATAGTCACTAGATGTATATCAAAAAACTTTAAATAATAAAACATTAATCTTTACTACTTTTTATTTGGTAATAAAATTATAAGAAATGTTTATGTATATATATATCAAAGAACATTTATTTTTGAAGCAATATAATGTAAATTTCTTTATAGTTATATTTTAATATATCAATTTAGAGATAAATTTACTAGAGCTGAGATCTACAATGCAAATACGTCTTGGTTAAAATAACTAATTTAATTGAATTACAGTTAAACCTAAAGTGGATTCATTTATTATTAAATGATATAATTTTTTACCAAAAAAAAATAATAATACGTTTAATTTTTATAGTATAGCAAGGAAAATTTTTACTATGGAATTATATGAAAGAAGTGTATTTTACATTCTATTGGCAAGATACGACTATATAAAATATGATTTATTGATTATTAAAATTTTGTAATTTTGTACTTTGGACTCTTCTACTGTAAACAAATTTAAATGGAAATCAATACAACACTCATTAAACTCTTCTGTTATATATTTTTCATCTAATTTTAAAAATTCAAATATACTGGTACTTATTGTATTTGGATTAATTTTACTAGAAACGATATCACCTCTCAATTTAGTTAAAAATGGATTGATTTTTTCTGCAAAATTACAAATTAATATTAATGAAATTAATATTTATTAATGAAATATTGTTAATAAGAAAATATAATAACTGCACGTGAATTTATTCAAGTAAAATAAACAGAATTAGTCAATATTTTTTTCGTTCTAAATTTTATAAATGTTTTTGTTCGCCAAACTTCGAAGCAAAATGGGACATTAAATTCGATATTAAAACCATGTTAATTTTTAAAAATCAATGTGCTATAAATTATGATAACGATAATTAAATAATTATATTTTTTAGTTGTTATCGTAACTAAACAATTCATATTATAATACTGGTGTACTAATTTGACGAAGACTTCGAATTTTTACTATATTAAAGAATGAATCACATATTTTACAACGCCTGTTACGAACCCGTATTATTATGGTATTATTGTTAATACGATTTAGTTAGTTAATTAGTAAATGTACAACTAATAGTTTGGGTAAGCAATTTTCAATAATGTTCGATCTGATATTGTATAAAGTGTCACATAGATATAAATTTGTGAATGATTATTATAACATTATTCATTTAATAATGACTATAAATTCTAGAACTTAAATTATATTATTGTAGTTATTCGTAAAAGTTTAGTGTACAGTCCATTTCAACACGTCACCGTGTCTCATCTTAAGTGGGAACCCAATATTATTATGGGTTATAATATTACGAAGATTTTAATATTTGTATTAAAAAAGCCCTTGAAAATGGCTTTGAAATGAATATTAAGATTATTTTTTACTTCTTTTTCTTGTAAAAATTTAATAACTTTATTAATATTGTAGTACATTACAAAAAAAATAAGCTTGTTTTACCATTTTAACAATCAACATTTTTTTAATTATTTTAAATATATAAGANAATAAGCTTGTTTTACCATTTTAACAATCAACAGTTTTTTAATTATTTTAAATATATAAGAATTAAAAAGTTATTTAATTGTCTTACCTTTTTTAATTTCAATTGTTGGATTTAAAAATGGCTTTGAAATGAATATTAAGATTATTTTTTACTTCTTTTTCTTGTAAAAATTTAATAACTTTATTAATATTGTAGTACATTACAAAAAAAATAAGCTTGTTTTACCATTTTAACAATCAACATTTTTTTAATTATTTTAAATATATAAGAATTAAAAAGTTATTTAATTGTCTTACCTTTTTTAATTTCAATTGTTGGATTTAAGTTTGAGTTAGCAATACAATTATGAATTATATCGAGCGATCTTGGTAAATTTTTTAATGACAAAGTGTTAAATATATGACTTAATTTGATTATTCCTGATGTTGGATCTATTATTCCCTATTGATAAAAATGTACTATTTGGATTATGCATAATTTAAATCATTTTGTTTAAAATATATGTTTAAAAAAATTTTTTTTCACACACCCCGGCCAAGAGAGAATTTTTTTTAAATGATGGTGATTGTTCATTCAATAGGTTATTCATATCTATTCATATATCAAACCAAAAGACAAATCAGAAGATAGTTTTAAATTTGTTTTTGTTAAATGTTTTTTAAATTTATTATTATTAAGTATATTTGTTTTTTAAATATTTTGCCTCTTACTTAGAGGCAAATGTGCTTTCAGATATACTGGTAATTTTGTTTTAGAGTATATTTTTGAAGTTGATTTTAAAATACGTCTGTTACCACTTATTAAAAAAATTGCAATTACACACTATTAGATGGATGACTTACTTCGATTATTTCTGTTGTTGAAAATATAATTCCCTGTTAAAAAAAGGTACTGTTTAGATTATGCATATCAAAACCTTATTCATGAAAATCAAATAGTGATTAATCTCACTATCGTAAATTTTGGAGTTAATGGNGTGATTAATCTCACTATCGTAAATTTTGGAATTAATGGAATTGAAGAAATGTTGGTGAATTTTTGTTTGAGAGTATTTGATTGGAGTTGAAGCCCCTCAATACGTCTGTTGCTACTTAGATAAAAAATTGTACACAAAAATTTTTATATCATTAAAATAATTTGAAATTTGACGATTATAGACAAATTTTTTTTAATTGTCATATTATTTTTCAAAGCTTTCATTTGGTACAAGTTCTGAAGATACACTTATTCTAGTACATTATCATAAATTTAAAAACAAAGTTTCTAAAAAATTTTAAAGTTTTATGATTTTGGTAGCAGATTATTCATAAAAAACAAGTTCTAGGATCATTTGTTTTTAACTTACAGTACATTGAATTAGTTTTATTTAAATATATAATAGAAATTTTTAGGAATGTTGGTACAATTTTAATAATTATATTGAAAACAATTTTCCTCTCACATGTATTTAATATCCATATTTATTCAATAATTAATTGGATTTCTAGAAAAGGTGTCTAGATAATAAGTTTAGTCGTCTATAGTTTCAAATTAAATTTATTTGAAATTGCGATACAAATAAAAAATTGCCGTTCTCAACGATTGTAATTTCTACATATACTTTGATTAGTATAAAATTACAATTTTGTTGTAATCTTTATCATCGATGTTATGTTAGTTATGTGTATCTTTATCGGGCGGCTATTATCTACCTGTGTGGACATTGTAAAACCCGAACGGGTCTGACCGTTACCGACGGACGTGCCAGTGTATTATTTAAATAAAATCAAATGTACACGTTTTCAATAATGTGTTATTATTTTAATTTTAGATTAGTAGTCTTTGTTTACACGGCCTTAAATCTCCTAATTTCGTTTTTTTCTTCCAATTAAAGAGTAATATACAAAGTGTTCACCAATGTTTCTAATGTTTCCATTGTTTAAAACAAGTAACCCGTTTGCTTACTTACTGAACACTCATTATAATTTAGTTACATAAATAACTAATTCTATGAATACATTTTATAATTGTATATCTGTACATATATAAAAATTGTATTTTTATAAGATAAAACTGGTATATAATAATGGTAATGTATGTGTTTTTTTACTTACAATAAACAGGATTAATTGTAATCGTAAATACATAATTGTTTCCAAAGTGATAGTTCTCAAAAAAATATTTTTCTATTTTGAATTATATAAAATATTAATATTACTTAAGAATTAAAAACATGTTAAAACACTATGACACAATTTTAATAATTTTAATTGGCTGGGTTGTTATCTAGTGTTCTAAATTATTCTACAATATTATACCATAAAATAATTAGCTCGTGGTTCAATACAACCCATAAATTAAATATAATTTCTTTAAGACAGTTGAATAGGCCTCTAAAATTGTTTAAAACTATCATTTTTGTGTACGAAATTAGTTATCTACGTGGTTGTTATTGAAGAAAATAAGATCTACATTGTTATCGAGTTGTCAAAAAGCGGTATCACCTCCACTTGAGGTTGTGAGTTGGTCGTAAACCGGACGTCGAATGGGTAAGTTGCACCTAAAACTTCATTCATTTCGGTTAATGACAAATGCATACTTTTCTGTGCGCCATTGCCTATATCATTTAACTTATAATATAATTGTATTGTTTTACTCCATCAAAACAATTAAAATATACTATTATAAGAATTTTAAAATTATTTAAACTATATTTTCCTTTTATTTATATTTTAGTGTTTTTGTAAAAAATTTTTAATTCCTTTTTTTTACCCAAAGTGCACAGCTTTTATAATTATTTAAGAATAAAGAGACCACAACTCAACTTCAGTCATTATTATAGTGTTGATAACTTCAAAATACTAACTATTCGCTCTGTATAATTATACACCTGTAATGCTTATCTTAAACATGCTATAAAAATACAAATTTTTGAGTCTCACAAGGCATTTGTTTTTTTTTTTTTTTTATCATCCCTCGAAGTATTACCGTATAAAATTGCCAAATATAAAAGATATCTTAAGATGTTGTACAATTCATATTAGCGCCCGGATTTATATTCATTTATAAATTTTGTTTAGTTATTCCAAACACGCCATTAGTCAGTATAAACTTTTATTAGTTGATTATAGAAATTAATAATGCGTTGTTACCGAGGTTACACTATTGGAGATATTAAGATTGTGTAATATATTTCTACGGTACTACGTATGTATAATCCTAAGACGAATTTGCACAAACTTGGGACCCTTCAAAGTCGCTTATACAATATTTATAAATGAATATTATTCTTCATTATTTCACTTGATAGTTTTTTTTCGAAAAAACCCACTACCCACTGAGCTTTTTTTTAAAAAAAAACTATTTTTTTTAACAACCCTGGTAATATTACACATAGGGCTTTTTTAAAAATAATTAAGAACTTAGTTATAAACTACTAAATAATTGTTTTAGTGGACTTTTATTTAGGCTCAGCATAAAATAAAATGTATCCGATGCATTGTAAGTCAATAAGTCTAAATATTCCATCGATCTGTTAAAATGTTTTATAATAAAATTGTCAAAAACAGGATATTTTAAAATGTTGAAAAATTAAAAAAAATTTTATTTTTATTTTATAAAAATAATAATTAAATAATATTAAAAATAATCAAAAGTATAATGTTATCCTAGTTTGTGATGTATGTAAAATATTTTTATATCATAGTTACCTGAATAGTTGACCAAATATTGAAGCTCAAAATAATATAATTGTAAGTATTTAGTTAAATAAGTAAATTTCGTTATATATGAACGTTTTATATAATCTAGTCTTTCAAAGTAAATTTATTTTATAAAATTCTATGTATCAAAAAATATAATTCTATAAATACAAATCGATAATAAAATTTTAAATTCATTTTTCTTTTTATCGTCTTTTATTAACATTATTATTATCACGTCATCAATACATACAGTGTGTTCGGTTTATCATAAACCACTTGTTTAAAAAAAAATGCTCGTTTTCCAACAGCATGCAGCAAGATAATTTTTCAAAACGGTTGTGTAGTAATACAAAAATATATAAAATAACGAGGTGTATGGGGAATTTTATTTGACCAAGGTTGGATGTTAGGGATTTGGTCAATTCAGGAGTAACGAGGTTCTATCGGGGTAGTAGAGTCCGAGGGTTTAGAACAGTAAAGTCAAGTAGATATAAAAGGATACAAATTAAGTTCCTCTCATAGAGGTATTAAAACGCTGAGGTATTCTTGTAGTGGCCGGGGTCTTGGCCTCCTATCTGACACCCAGTCGAAGCGTGATGTTAACTGGTATGTGCTTTAGTGGAAATACTGAGGCGTTCATGGAGTGGCGGAGGCCTCCTCTCAGACACCCAGTCGAAGTATATGACCAAGCACTAACTAGTTATTAATAATTAAATTAAATGATGTTTAAAAAATCTATTGCTTTACCATTCTTTACTCAGATTATTAATTCTAAATAATTGGGTTAATATAAATTTACTTACTTCTTTTATATATCTCACGTTCAGATTTATACTTTTCCTTATTAATAAATAAATAACGTATTGACGCAAAAATAATTGTACTTGAAATCGTTATAAAATATACCGACGACAACACGGGGTCGCGGCTAGTTTGTTCAATATAAATCCAAATAGAAGAATCCTGAATTCTTTATTGAATTCAAATCTTCAAAAAGAAGAGAGAATTCTGCTCTCTTAGAAAATCAGCGCCTTTTTATATTACTTTTAATTAGCCCCATCATGGGTTGTTGCCGTCAGCGCTTTTAGTGATTTTCAGTTTATTGTGTAAAATTTGAACATAACATGATAATTATTTTTAAGATAAGATGCATAGTATACAATAATCAATTTAACATGTATATACATATATAATAGCTATTGTACAAATGTGTATATGTTATGACAGATAAAGTAATTATTTGTGTTGTATACAATTGGTAGTAAATATAGAGTAGTAATTTTTTATTGATAATGTAAGATGCGTAATGCAGAACATTGTGCATATTACGACATCCGCCCTAATTTTTTTAAGTGTTGTGCCCTCACAACTATAAGTATTTGTAAAGAAAATTAGTGTAATATAATCAAGAAAAATTATTTAAGTGATAATTAGTATAAAGGTTAAATAAGTATTTTTGAGTATAATAATATTATGTTGAATATTAGAAAAATAATTAATTAATAGTATAGTAATGCTATGATATATAGTTGTATAAGTTATTATAACAATAAAATAATATAGTATATGAATAAAATTATATGAGGTTAATAGTTTATATAAAAAAAATGATGTATAATAATGGAATAGTATATATAAAAATAAGTTGAATATTAATATTAGTAATATAATATTATAATAAGTTTGTGATAAATATAAGTATAATAGTGTAAATATGATATTTAGGATATGATAAATTATGTGAATATAATTTTATGATACACAAATTGTAATAAGTGATATAAATAAAGACAAAAAAAAATTTTATTATATATAATTTTTTTTTTTTTTTACGGTTTTTGTTTTCTAGACTTGCGTTTTCGATTTTTGCTGTTTTGATTGATGAGTGGATTTGGTTTTGGAAAAAGGTAGACCGTTTGTCCATAACGCCAAACGTAGAATTTAGTAGTGTCATACTGGATGTCTTTATCATATTTCATCATTATTGGTTTTTTTGTATATTGTGGAGTTCTGTAGACATAGACAGGAATGTCAAGAATTTCATCAGACATCTCACAGAGTGGAGTGACTTATATCTGGATAAAGGAAAGAGTGAACTTTTAATTGTGTTTGTGTTGTATCATTGTTTGCTGTGTTTATATTATTCAGCTCAACATTATTGGTGGTNGTTTATATTATTTAGCTCAACATTATTGGTGTTATAATGTTGTTGATGATTTTTGTGCATAAAATAATGAGTTATATTATTAAATATTCCACAGAATAATCTTAAACTCCAACCAAATGTATTATATAATAAGTGTACATTCATGCAAGAGTTAATAATAATAGTTAGAATTTTAATTGTAAAAATAATGCCTAAAATTCCAGACATAAATGAACCAAAATATGTGAACCATCCCCAAATTTGATGTAATTTATCTTCTACCATGGAACTTATAACTGAAGGATCAATAAGTTTGTGTAGATTTATTTGGTTGGTTACTTCATATCCTAATGTTTGACGAACAATGTTGTTTTGTATTGCTGTAATTTCTTGAGCGAACATTAAATGTTTTTGTAATGCTTGCATTACATCTCGATTATAAATACCAGCGGACATTAAGTATTCCGGGGATTTATAATTCCATGTAAATTTGGTTTCTGGTTTTAATATCTGTGGTGTTTTGACATCAATTAAATTTGGATTGAGTCCAAACCATTCTCCATCTAAGAAGTAGGCGCATGGTAATCTATTGTTACAAGTAGTTTCTGTTCCATATTTTTGTAATATGTGTGATTTTGGTGCCATAAAGGATGATTGATTTTGATGTATGACAGGTAGTTCGTGAAAACAAGTATCTTTTTTTGCCATTTCGTCTAGAACTGGTTTGCATTTCATGAGGTATATGATTTCTCCACTGGATATTGCCATACAACCAGGAGTTTCACACATGGCGTAAGCAAATTCTGCTAAACTGTATGAGGCTAGAGACAATTTTTGCATTAATATTTTTCTTTCTATGTTGCATTGTTTTGTTGTAATATCAATATATAAATCATTTAATGATCTAGAAATATGGAATTCAACCCAAACAAATTTTGTGTTGACATATGAAATTAAGTCCGTGTGTTGAGGAGAAATAGTTTTTAATTTGAAGTTTTCTAAGTGTTGCGTTTGTGTTACAATGTATAATTGAGGATGTTCAGTCTGTATAACAGGTATAGAGCAGGCTTCAATATTTTTTAAATATTTTAATGCAAAAGCAATTCCTTGTGTTTCAACAAGGAAAGTCCTTGTTTCATCAGTTGGATTAGAAAAAGATTTTGATTGTACCACTGATGCTGGGCCGTCATAAAGAACAACGTAGTCCAAATCACAGTCTTGAGAATTTGTATTCCATATGACTTCACCTTTGGAGGAGTCAAAACCATATGATTCTGAAAGTGTGAATCGTACGCCATTTGAAAATATCATAGAATTTTCTCTGTAGTTTGCTGTGCCATATCCTTCAGTTAAAGTGATTTCATATTTTGCTTGCACTATTGCTTTATGAAATGTGCCTCTATTATTAATAAAAGTAGTACCCTCACAGTTGCCTTTATGGTCAATGGATCCAGCAATTGTAGAAGAAGCTTGAGTTGTATGATTAATTTTTAGATTATGTATTATTCCTCCTAATGGTAACTGATAGAATAATTTGTTGTGGATTTCTTCACATCGTAAAGTACCTAATTCTGATACCTCTGAATAATAACCATCAGGAAGAGCTTGTAGATCACCAAATGTAGAACATTTAAAAATTAAATAATTTATGGATATAAGGCAGGTTCTGTAGAAAATGGTGTGTGTTTCTGATTTTTGTAATAATTTAATTCGTTCTATTCTCATCGTTTTTGTTGGCCGCGGTTTCTCGCATTGTTCTACTGAAAGACTACTAAATGACGTTATGTTTAAATGGTCTGCCGAACAGTCGTATGCAATGATTGAGTGAACTTCAATGAATACAGTAGAGAATATGATTGGTAATAGTAGATTCATGTTTACTTTTTCTTTTATATAATATGAAATTAAAAATGTATACAAGGTTAAGATTAGTTTTTTAGATTAATTCATGCCAAATATATCTATAAAAAATTTTAGTTCATAGAGAATTATTTTCATGTGATAAAGTAAATTGAGATAAATGCTATGAAAAATGTCAGAATTAAAATTAAATTGAATTAAGTATGTTATAATTGATTTGGTGTAATGTAAATATAGTGATAATAGAGACAAGATAATGAATGTTTGTATTTGTATATATACATATTTTTATAGAAGTTCGAATTCCATAATTAATATGTGTATTTTTATTTATTATCAATTTTATTGTTGTTATTATTTTTTTTTTTTTGATAGGTAACTGTGATCATATGATATTAGTTACATATGTGCGTTTCACGAGTAAACTCTTTGAAATTTAAGTATTTATATTTTATATATATTTTTTTTTTTTGTTTTAAGCTTTGTGTATTATTTTACTGTGTGATAAGGATTACATATATTGATGCTTATACTGTGAGTAAATTATTATTAGTTAAAAAAAAAATGATCACTTTCCTTTTTTATGAGAAATAATAATTTAATGAAAAAAAATTGTTTTTAAGATTAAAAACCATTCTTTAAAAATTAAAATTACTATATGAAAAAATTGTGAAGAATAAAAGTTTTTTTTTTTTAATTAATTGAACGTTATAATATTATATATGATGAGAAATTATAATATAATATAATATATAATATATTATACTATAAAGAAAAAATTCCGACAAAAAAAATTTGTTCTCAATTATTATTGCTATGCTATANAAAAAAAATTTTTTTTTTTTTTATATTTATATTAATTGTTAAGCCATTCTAATAGACTACGCATTTTATTTACTCCCAATATGTATCCAAATTCTTGTTGGGGTAATGGTAATCAATAAGATACTCAAATTCCATTGATGGAAAAAAATTTTTTATGTGTTGTTTGCATTCTGTAAAATCAGTACATACATCAAACACTATAGATTTATAAGATATTGCATTTTTATCCATGATTAAGTTATATTTATGAATGACATTGTTATAATCAGCGGTAATATCGAAATACCATTCTTGTTGCTTATTAATAGAAGTTTGGCTATATAAGAAAGCCCATGGGTCTTTTGGAACGTTAGCCCTTCTTTTTGACATTAAATTATACTTGTCTAAGATGCTTAGATCTGTAAATTCTACATTAATTTTTTTTGTCAAAATTAAAAAAATGANAATTCTACATTAACTTTTTTTGTCAAAATTAAAAAAATTATATGTGTCCAGTAATTTTTTGTAGGAATTGGGTATTTATATTTCTTATCGGGTTTTTTGGTCAAACTTCTACTAATGAGTCCCCCTTCCCAACACATATGTCCATCATCGGACGGTATGTTTGGTCGAAATATAGCGCTGTACCATCTCCTCATATCGAACTCCACATCGCATGCAGTATAATCGGCTATTTCTGTGGCCAGAAATGATATAGGTTTCGATTTAAAATATTGGATTACGTCGTGAGTCCATATAGAATTATATTTTAAAAGATGATAATTATGCACTACACTCCTTCGGTGTTTTTCTTTAAAAAAGCAATCAGGGCATAATTTCTTTCTGTTACATACTCTTTTATCGTTCATCCAAAAGGTGTTTTTAATGATATAAATGCCGTGACAAGATGGGTCCATATTCTAATAACATTATAGAATAAAGTATAAGAGTATTGTTCTTAAAATTGTATGTATTTAAGAAATTATTAAATCGTTCAAAAATAATTAAAAAAAATTATATTATATATGGTATGGATACATAATTTGTATATAATAATATGAAAGATGTTATAAAGTTTATTAATATGAATAATGTATTTCTTTGGATGTTTGGTATTTATTATAATAATGAAAATTAAGCATTTCCGCAGTATTAAATCTTTTAATATTTAGAAATATTGATTTCTGAATTTCTCTGGCTTCACAGTCTCCACATAGCGAGGTTAATTCGCATATTTTTTGTTTTCCCCTTAAAAGTGTATTTTGGAATATATATATTCTATGACAAGAGGGATCCATACTGTAACAATCAAGGATTTTATTTGTTTTAATAGTCATATAAAAAAAATGTGAACTTTGAGCATTATGCCATGAATATAAGTATATGGTATGATGAATATTTAATGATAAGTGTTAATAATGATAAAGTATAAGGTAATGTAGTGAATCAAAAAAAAATTATATATAATTTAAATATTATAATACTTTATTGTATTAATATGATAATTATGGGGGGTTATTGAATTAGGGAGCTACTTTGACAGTTGCTCAAAAGAAAAAAGTTAAATAGAATATGACGGGATTTTGGCTCTTATTTGATCCACTACTTTATTTTATTAATAATATTATTACTCGAGATATGAGTACGAGGGTCTGTAAGAAAGATAGAAGATGATATAAAAATAAAGTGATCTTTATTTTATTAATATGGGATTTATCATAATTAATTGTTAATTTTTAAATATCAATAATGCCACGAGTTTTGATGGTTATCGATGATAGGTGGGATTGAATCACCTTGTGTGTCTACCCAGAGTGGTATGGTGGCTATACATATGAACCTCCAACCTAACTCTTGAAATAGACAGGTATCAACGATATAACTTTGCCAAGTAACTTTGTACANTATCAACGATATAACTCTGCCAAGTAACTCTGTACAAACATTATCGATTTATTAAATTTACTTGGTATATTTATTATTATTGACAATCACTTGATTTTCCTGTATGCCTACTTAATCTATGTACTCATAATATTTAATTCTAAACCTTATTTATTTTTAGTGAATTTATCAGATTCCTACCTTGATATTTTCTGCTATACTATAAATAAATAGATTTTGTATTTTGCGAACAAATAGAACTGTGATGATGGCGGATCACTTCTTGCATATGTTTCGTAGTGTGGAATGGTCGAGCATAGTGAGTGCCTCTGTAAGTATTTGATTGTATCTGTCCTAGAATGCTCTTTATTTTTGGCTTTTTATATTAAATTTGACCGTAGTTCAAAGGCAAGAAGTAATCCCCGACATCACCGTTATTTCTTTATTAATCGTAATTTATTACATGTTATTTATTACTTTTTCATCAATAATGATCTACATATTATAAAATACTATCATATCTTATATAATAATTTAGACATAGTTTATTACCCTTCATCTTATGTGCTACTATTACATATTGTTTATTATTTCCTGTTTGTTTTATATAATTAATATATACTCTTTTTCTATGAAATTTCATTAATATTTTTAAACATTTAAAAGGTACATATATATATTATTTTTTATTGCTATACATTTTATTTTGTATAATTGATTGGTTGAAGTCTTAAATAATATATTATGACATTAATGATCTATTGTGTATACAAATAATTTATTATGATATTAATGATGTACTATGTATATCATTGCAATAATGAGAGTTTATTCATAATTTCTTATAAAATAAGGTTTTAGACGTCTTACATGCACTGTGTCTACGATCTTTTGATTATTTAGCATTAATTCAATGATATAATTTAATTCATTGATTTTCTTTATAATTTTAAAAGGACCGCGATATTTCGGTGCTAGTTTGGGTGACTTACCTACTTGAGCAAAAGGAAATTTGACCAAGACTAAATCTCCTGGATCAAATGTTAAAATTACGTGTTTTTTATCATAATTGTTTTTTTGAATTTGTTGTACTTTTTGAATGATTGAAGGTAATTTATTTCTGACATCTTGTAAATTATTTAATGATTTATTTATATCATAGGGAATGTCATTAGGAATTATTTTATTATCAATGGGAAAATAAGGTTCGAAACCATGCATTAAATAAAAAGGACTATAACCTGTACTTGTTTGAGGGGTTGAATTATAGGCTAACGTAATGTATTGCAAATAATAAGACCATTTAGATTGTTCATTATTTTCAATATAATTTCTTAATGATGCACAAATCACCCCATTTATTTTTTCTACTAAACCTTGTGTTTGGGGAGAGTATGCTGTAGAGAAACCTTGTTTTATGCCCAAGTTTTCACAAACTTGCTTAACTAGGTTATTTCTAAAATGTGTGCCCCTGTCTGATGTAAATTGTTGAAAGCATCCCCATTGAGAAACTATTTGAATAATAAATTTTACAGTTGATTCGGCTGTATTTGATTCAACCGCTTTTGTAAATACATATTTTGTATTGTGACAAGTAGCCACTAAAATATATTTCTTTTTATTACTAGACGGTAAAGGTCCAAGATAGTCAAAAACGAGTCTTGATAAGGGCTTGCTTGTGATTGGTATTGGTTGTAAAGAACCAATAGGTTTACCACTTAATTTTTTATTTATTTGGCAATTGGGACATGACTTTATGAAATTGGTAACATCTTTAACAAGATTTTGCCAATAATATTTTTGCTGTATTTTATGTATTGTCCGAGAGATCCCAGTGTGACCTCCTATAGGACTTTCATGATAAGATTTTAAAATATTAAATGTTAAATTTGAAGGGATTACTAAAATTGTTTCAATAATTTTTGTGTTTGTGAATTTTTTGTAATATAGTAAATCATTTTTAATAATAAATTGTCTTGATTTTCTTTTGAATTTTTTTGGGATGTCTTTATTGTGTAAAGCATCAATGATATTTTTACAAAATTCGTCATTAAGTTGTGATTTTTTAATTTCAATTAAATTTAAATTTGGAGTATCTAATATTTTGTCAATTGAAATATTATTAATTGAATATCTGGATAAAGCGTCTGCTACTTTATTTTCTTTGCCCTTTTTGTATATTATGTTAAAATTGAAGTCTAATAATTTTAAAGTTAATCTAGCAATTCTAGCAGATGGGATTTTAAGGTTTTTATAATATTGAAGACTAATGTTGAACAAAAAATTACGAAATGTCTCATCCAGAGATATTCTCTAAAGTATGTTACTCCAAAACACAATCCTAATAGCTCTAATGTAGTTGAAGAATATGTTTTTTCATTAGGTAATAATTTTCTACTGACATAACCTACAGGAAATAAAACATTGTTATGTTCTTGTTCTAAACATGCACCTAACCCAGTAATAGAGGCATCTGTTGTTAAAAATATTTTTTTATCATCATCAAAGTGTTTAAGAACTGGATGTGTAGTTAAAATTTGTTTAAGTGTGTTAAATGAATCATTGTGTTCAGAATTCCATAGAATCTTTTTTGTGTCTCCTTTTATTAAATCAGTGAGGGGATTTGCTATTTTTGCAAAATCTTTTACATGTTTTCTATAATATGAGCACATTCCTATAAATGATCTCACATCTTTTTGAGTTTGGGGAACTTTAAACTCAGTGATTGCTTTAATATTTTTATCTAATGGTTGTATCCCCTCTTTATTGATCTTATGACCTAGTAGTTCTATTTCGTCATAAAAAAATTTACATTTACTTGTTTTTATGGAAAAATTATAATGATTCATTATTTCAAAAGCTTGTTTTAAATTTTCTAAGCTTTCGTTAAAAGTTTTTCCAAAAGAAGTTAAGTCGTCAAGATAAATAATTAATGATTTGTATAATAAAGGTGAAAAGATTTCATTTAATTTTCTTTGAAAAATAGCACTACTATTTTTAAAACCTTGAGGTAATCTAGTAAAAGTATAAAGGCCAAGTGCAGAAGTAAAGGCTAATTTATATTGATCTTTAAGTCTGACAGGTATTTGAAAAAATGCACTGTTAAAATCTAATAAATTAAAATATTTTGAATTTTCTAATGCTCTTAATAAGTCTGTAGTTCTTGGTATCGGGTATAAGTCTGATTGAACTCTTTCATTAAGCTCCTTGTATGAGACTACTAATCTATAAGAATTTTTGTCTTTTTTACTAACCAAAAAAGCAGGTGCTCCAAAGTTATATGTAACTGGTTTTATTATATCTGCCTCTAAAAGTTTATCTATATGTTTTTTTAATTCTTCTCTCTGGTCTGGTGAGATTCTATGAGGAGCATTGAATTTAGGTTCAGTAAAATTTGGTTTCATTTTGATTTCACATGGAACTACATTCGCAGGTTTAATTAAACTATTATCATCACAAAATAAATGTGTATACTGTGTAATCAAATCAGTAGCCTGTTTATATTCAAAATTTGTTAAGTGAGGTGAAATATTGATTGTGTTGCCTTCCATATCTACAATGGTTGGCTTACTTTCATGTGTATGTGTATTATTGTTTAAAATTGTGTTATTAAGATTTTCATAATCTTTTGTTTTTATAGACAATATATTTTCATTAATGATTAAATTATTAATGTTAATATTATTGTCAATATCATTGGCAATATTATTAAATTCTTTTTTGTTTA
>NW_026099576.1:13460360-13469400 GCF_025091365.1 Daktulosphaira vitifoliae | reverse complement strand
CTAATGTCAATTTAAAATTAAGGAAATCTAAGTGTATTGATAAATAAAGTGTGATAGCGTATAACTATATATAATTCGATGTAAAACAATTGTTTATGAAATCAATAATTTTATATACAAATATAAATATTTTAAAGTATTCTTGTGCTATATAAAATTTAAAATGTACATTACAAAAAGTTCATCACTGGGTGATTTTATTTAATGTAGCAATAATTTAACTAACTTAACACACTACAAACCACTTTTTGTATGAATTTGGTCTTTTTGATTATAGTGTCATTTTGAAAGAAATATACCCCCATTTTTTTTTGTATATGATCTTTTCATAAAAATATAAAAATTAGAATTAAATTTTTTTTCTTTAAAATTATAGTAAATATCAAGTTAGTAGTAAAAAAAAATTATTTTTAAGGATAAATTTCAGGGGTGACTTTTGAAACTTGAGCAGGAACNAATTATTTTTAAGGATAAATTTCAGGGGTGACTTTTGAAACTTGAGCAGGAACCTACAATTATTTATTTACTATTAAATAAAAAATGGTCTAAGTAAAATTTTGATTGGTCGATTGTCAGTTTTGTATTATTACTTTTCGAGTGATATTAACTTTTGTTATAAACGTTGAAGAATTTTTATCTGTGCGTTATGATAAAAATAGAATGTCACTTAACATTACTCCGCTTCTCAATTTTACTAAAACTTAAAATGCTAATATCTCAAAAAGTAAGTTATATCAATTTATAAAAATCATACTGTATACTTTTAATGTGAAATAATCTAAAAAGCAACAAAATATATTAATGTTGAAAATTTTAATTTTCATATACAATTTTTAAAATATTATAATTCTTAATTAGTCAGTTACAATTTAGTTTTTTATACTTGAATGTATGAGCTATTTATTGTAATCGTTTGAATAAATTTAAAATGTTTGTTAAAAATGTACTTTTTTTATACTTTGATGATATTCAACTTCTTAAAATTTATGAGGTTAAAAATGTTTTCATATTTAGTGTGAATACGGTGATGTATTT
The DNA here is from genome assembly GCF_025091365.1 of Daktulosphaira vitifoliae. Taxonomy (NCBI): domain Eukaryota; kingdom Metazoa; phylum Arthropoda; class Insecta; order Hemiptera; family Phylloxeridae; genus Daktulosphaira; species Daktulosphaira vitifoliae. Next base: position 13,468,365 of record NW_026099576.1, on the reverse strand, counting down.
ACTAAAAACAATATGAAAATCTTAAAGCAAAGAAGCTATTATAATGGTAGAAAAATTCACAGATGTATTAATTTTGTAGTAGGTTAAAAAATCTTTCAAGTTATTTCGTGATTTTACTAATCATTGAAACAGTATTTATTATAATCAGTATAAATAACTATTAACAATTAGTTATTTATTAAAATTATTATTGGAAAAAAATAATAAATTTAATGTTTTTACCAAAGAAATTGTTATTTTAAGTTTAAACATTTAATTTAATAGTAATAAAATTGATAAAAAAATTCATATTGTATACAAATGTTACAACAAAGAAGATTATTATAGTAATTCTGATTTCAATTAAAATATATTGGCTACAAAATTAATTCAGTTATCATAACATGATAATTATTTTTTATATATTTAATTAGTATTGAAAGTAATAAAATTAATGTTTTAACGTGTAAATTTTACTTACTAGCTAACAAAATATTAGTCTGACAACTCATGACTGCGTATTGATATAGACTAATGCGATAATGATATTCTGCATTTTTATCTGGAAATTTAGTGCGAACTAGGACGAAGTAAACTGGTTTTTTATATCAATGGTTATCATCATAATCTGTGATTAGTGAAATGCTTATATTTAAAATTTTATCATACAAATAAAATTTAATTTACATATTCTTACTTCTTATTTATTTGACAATAATTTATGATTAATACTCTAAAATAAATTTAATGAAACTTTAAGTTAATTGAAGCCAATTTTATTTTTTATATTGCTCTAAATTATTTACTAATTAAATACGTGTTTTTAGAAATGTATTCTATAAAACCTGTATTTAAAGATATAATTGCCTATTAAGATATCAATCATTGATCAATTTTTTTACCTTTCTTTAATCATTAAAAAGACTGAAATCTAAGTTATTTTTCTATTTGTTCATTTTTCTGAATAACACAATTTTTTCAACTTATTTTATTTTATTTTTACGAACAGCCTTTTTTAGGTTATAATTGAATTACCATAAGGCTAAGAAGATTTCTAAATGTCACACCGCAAGGATTTGATTTATTCCAAAATTGAGGGCTAATTCGCAACACAGCGTGATCTCCTCAATTAGTCGAGCCTAAGAGCTACATAATAATACCTAAGATCCACGCTTCATAATCACTCAATGCAATACAATTCTTACAATTCAATAAGCATTTTTCTTAAAATTGTTGTTGTTTTGAATTTTTTGTAAGAAATATACTAATATGGGTATTTTGAAATTTTGATTAAATAAAATAAATTGTTAGTTACATTTTATATATTAGAGACAAATAATAAAAAAACCAAGCAAAGAGGGTCGCGGCACAGTGGTGACGTAGCATAGTTGGATCAAGTATAATGATATCTGACAGTGATTAAAATCACTATCATAAAAAACGCTTCGATGCAAATCTTTAGATAGTATTTAATTTTAAAAAATTGGTGGAATATTTCAAAAGCTACATGATCTGCTAGTTCCTTATTAATATCCTGATTAAGATAAAGTGGGTCGAATAAAAAAGTGATTATTAAAAAATACTACTTCTCATGAAAAAATTGTACTGATCCATACATTTTTCAAAAAGTTATAGCATAATAAAGTTAAAAATGTAAAATACAAAATCGAAAATTTTCACACAAAAATAGAATTCGGTAGCCATTTTCACCGTGAAGATAAAATAAAGTCCGAAATTTTTTTTTTTGCATAATTAAGTACATTACAATATCTTTAATTTAAGATATATATAAAAGTGTCAGACTTTCCGGAACATTTTCAAAAGTTAAGTTGAAAAAGTTATTTTTTTGTGAAAAAGGTGTCATTTTAAATCCCCCCTTGTGGGCAGGTTAAGGGTTAAATTTATGAAAAAAATATACCAAATGAAAGTTAATGATATCATGCATCTATATAAAAAAAAATTATATTGATATATTCATTTTTGAAAAAGTTATGGCACTTTTAAGTAAAAAAAATTGAAAAAATTTCGAAAATTAGAATTACTCTATACATTATTAATCAGATTAATCCAATATCGTGTATTTGTATATAATTGATTTTATTTTCTAAGAACTTTGTCTTGAATATCCAAAAAAAAAATTTTCTTAAGTATAACAACTAAACATATTTTCTAATTACGACTTTGGTTATAAAAAAAATAAAGAATAATATTTAATAACCAATATAATTACCAATAGAAGGATGTAAAACTAATATTTATTTTATATTCTGTTTTACTGATTAGTATTATAAGTATTGTTTTTCCTTTTAACTATTTGATATTACAGGAAAATTAACCTAAGTAAAAATCAGTTATGATTTTTGTGTAACGAATGGTAATTAAAAAAATAAACCTCTTGGAATAAAATAAATAATTTTTCAGTTATTTGTCTTTTATAATAATAATAATAATAATTTTATTTTATTTTATCTTATGTTTATTGGTCATATTCTATTTGTTGTCACTAAGAAACCTAAATAGCTTATTCTATCAAAGAAAATAAATTTTTCATTACTTCTTTTACGTCCGTCAAGTCTCAACATCTCTTAAAATTTATATCGTTTTCATATTAATATAGTTGCTATTTGAGGTGGTGTGTCCGAATTGATAACACGGTAGTGCTTGACGCGCACTGCTTCAGGTTCGAAATTCAGTCACGAGCGGCTTCATTAGCCGAGCGAGAGATCAGTTAGGTAATTGGAGTTACCATCCCTCTCTCCAGCGACGGACTAACCAGCCGTCCCGGAATATCAATGATTAAGAAACGTCCTCCTTTGAGGGAGGCTAACCCTTAATGGGCTTATAAAGCATTAAAAAAAAATTATTATTTAGATAGCTATTTGAATAAAAAAATGTAACTTATTTTATCAATCATCAATGAAGTAATTGTATAATCTTATACTTGTATTTTTATCAGTAGTACAAGATCTATAATTATTGCTAGTCATGAAAAGTCTTTGCCTTGATTTGGAACCGAAAAACTTTAGTTCAAGCTTTACGCGAAGAAGTTAAAACGTTATCGTTAATCAGTAATAATTCTTTATCAACAAATGATGATTATAAAAAAGAAAACTACAGAATCGATACAAGAAATCTTGTAACAGAATTTATAATTGCACCAGATCTAAACAAAACTATTAAGGTGTTCAATGGTCGTGAGTTCATATATGAAGCGGATGATTGGCTCAATTCAGTGGAAGGCTTAGCTAATTTGAATAATTGGCCGTTCAATCTGCGACTTCAGTTTGTTCTTTCTAATTTGGTTGGTGCAGCAAGAAATTGGCTGTTAGGATGAAATGTTAATAATTGGGATGAATTTTTGTTAAAATTTAAATTAACTTTTGTCGATTTGTGCAGAATTTCTCTATAATAGTCGAGTTTTTGACACTTTTCACATAACNCGATTTGTGCAGAATTTCTCTATAATAGCCGAGTTTTTGACACTTTTCACATAACAAAATGTGGAATTTAAATGGACATCAGAACAAGAAAGTGCTTTTGAAACTTTGTGATGCAAGTTAGTTAGTAAACTGGTTCTTAAATTATTCAATCCAGAGGCATACTCTACTGAATTGCATACGGATGCAAGTGGGATTAGAATAGCTAGTATGCTTTTAAAACGAGACCATACAGGGGATCCTTTGCAATTAGTATTTTGTGTAAGTAAAAGACTAACTGAAGCTGAAAAACATTATCATGCTATCAAATTAGAGTTATTAGCTAAAGTCTGGTCGATTGGTCGTTTGCGTTCCTTGTTACTTAAAATTAAGTTTGTTGTGCTTACAGATTGTCAAGCTTTAGTAAATTTAAATACTCATAAAACTATAAACCCTCAAGTGGCCATATAGTTTGACTTGTTTTAGGAATATGACTTTGACAATGTATACAATTTTTTGAATAAAGAATAAACTATAATATATATAAGGCACGTTTCATTATAAACTTATAAAGATCTAATATAATGAACAATAAAGTTATCACAATATAAATAATGTGAACGGGAGCCATTTATTACTACATTACAATATGACACAAACAATTCAATTAATTGTGTAAAATAAAACAAACAACAAGAAGAAAACGTCAAAAGAATACTTATCCGTTTAGCTTGTGGATAGCTTGAAGTTGGAGTCGAATGAGGCGTAGGATAAATGGATGAACAGGAAGATTGAAAAACGTCGTGCAAAACTAAATGACAAAGCTGATGACTTCGGCGAATGGCCCGATGCCGAAAACCAAAATGGAGAAAACTGTATACGATTTGCAGAATAACAGAGCTACACACACATCAAATATTTACTGTAGGGTAAATAGGACTGCAATATGACTATAGCACACACGAGAGAAAAATATAAAATTTAGAGAAAATGAATATTGAAGCGCAGCCGAATCATAGACAAGTATAAAATAATAAACCGAATGTAAACTCAAATAGTCATTGAAATGATTAAGATACCGAACGCCGCGCCAGTCCTGCAAACTAAACGAAATCGCATCCACAACTATGCCCAACATAATAATTACTATAATAGCTAAATGTATAGGTAGAAGAGGATGAACAATTTTTTTCCCTTCGAATATCATTCATTTAATAAACTAATTTTTAATAATAAAGCGCTTGTAAAGATAAAGTTGAATAATCAAATTTTATTGAAAAATAATTATCTGTATAAATAAATTCGATAAATAATAATCAGGATGAGTTATATAATAATATACAAGATACGTTGAATTCTACAATTTAATAATATAATCTAATTTAATAGTTTCTACAAAACACCATCAACAACTTAATATTTTCATTATGAATTGTTATTGAGTATAATAAATTCAAGCCAACAATTAATTTTAGTTTCAAATTATTTTTTTAATCATATTCAATACAATTATAGGTTAAGAAATCCCAACTCAGCACAGTGGAGACGTAGCATAGTTAGGACAAGTATATATGATATCTGACAGTGATAAAATCACTATCATAAGAAACGCTTCGATGTACATCTGTAGTGTTTAGTTTTTAGAAGGAATTATTGAATTATTCCAAAAGCAACAATAACTCCTATCTCCTTGAAACCAACCACAGGAGGGGCGCAGTGTGCTGAATTGTTTAATGGTCACATATATATTAACTAGCCTATAAAATAATGAATGATAAATTTTTTATTATTATATAAAAAGGTATTATTTCAATACAGAGTGGAGAAAGACCGCGACAAATTAGTGATAAAAATAATATAACCCACAATTTACTATTACTCTTTTATTTAAAATAGTTATAACTTCCGAAATAATGTATCAAAAGTAATTAACGACCAGTCATTATTTTAATTAAATCATTTTTTTATTATATAAGCTAGTTAAATATGTATGTTGCCATTAAAAAAATAATGCTGACAGTCTTATAAAGTATAAAGGACGAACTTAAAAATTATTATAATTGATCATTTTTCAAGTCAGGTATCATTTATACTTGTCTCAACTATGCCGCGTCACAATTGTCTCCACTGGGCTTTTAAATTTAGAAAAATTACAAACTGTTTCAAATAGATTTATTTGATGAGATAGAGCATTGTAGGAACTTTTAAAGAATAAAATACATAGTATCCTCTTGATCAGTCCATCTTTAGAGTCTTAAAAAATACTTGGAGCGTTTAATCCGGAATATAGAACAATTACAAATTATTCTTAAAATTTTTACATATACTATAGTTTTTAAAGAATTTCCAAATTTTTTTTATAAAATATGAAACTGTGATTTATTTGATATAAATCAAGATTGATAAGTATGCATGATTACTTCTAATAAATGTGCGGTATTTTCCCAAATAATTTTTTTTTAAAGTGTTACATTATAAATTTTATAATAATTAGAATGATTCCTCAACTACGACTCACGAAATATCTTTGAAATTATTAGTGTCAATCATTATTGTTAAAAATCATTATTTTATTTTCTTCTAACGAAGACCGAGCTGCTTTATACGAAATTAACTTTCTGCTATCATTCCTTTTACTCTAAAATTTTATTAATTTTTGATTTCAAATAGCAACATTAATTCTTTTTATATCAGATTTATTCAATTGAAAAAATAATGTTTATTTTTTTTTTAAATATAACTCGATTTTTAACGAGTGCAACCATTTAAATTTTAAGTTCGACCAGAAAAAAAAGAATACTTAGTTTTAAAAAACGAGATCTTTTTCGGGTCTTAAATTGATAAGTGCTACAGGCTTATAATATAAATGTGTGTACAGTTTATTGTTTTTCTTTAAAATGGTAGTGATTATCGATATAAGAAATAGTAATGTTTTTTTTTTAAATAACGGATTTTTTAAAAAAAAACTTCCCAAAGTTATTTTTTAAAAATAATATTGATCATCAATTCAAGTTACACAATGTACATATATATTAAGAAGTTTAAGTCTTTCAATGATAGCTTTTCAACTTCTCTTAAAATAATAAGGTAATTTAAACATTTTTCTTTTAATTATGTTTGTCCTATATGTATTTCCATTTATTTGCTATAAAATAATTGTTAGGTCCATTCCTTAAATCTTATAGAGGTTACAACATATTTTTTTAAATGACAGCATATATATTAAACTACCTTATAATATAAAAAATGATCTACTTAAGAAAATTAATGACAACTTTAGGGCCAACACTTTAGAAGTTATTAACATTTTAAAATATAGACTGCAGGTGAAACTCGCATGCTGCAATGTTTATCATTAGTCATTTTGGACCTCTAGAACGAGATTTCCATAACTCAAAATTTATCAATTTTGAATTATGATGGGTAATAAAAAATCATCTCTATACAATAGAAGAACGCAACATTCAATATTTTTTATTTATACGTCACTAAGAAGACGTGTCAGTATAGAATTATTAAATTTTTAGCTAGTTTTCAAAGTAACAGAGTCATATTTACTTTATGGCTAAATACATTTTTAAATTTATCCATTTAATTACTGAAGTCAAAATTCAACACTGTCATATTTTAGTATATGGCTATCTTAAAATCAATTTATGTATACAATAAATCCATATCTTAATATATTGCAGTCTTCATGCAATTATAAAATTGTAAAAGGCCATAAGACTAACTTTTAGGGTTTAACTGAATACTTCATAATGTTCGAAAAAGTCATATGGTATAGTATGTTTGTGAGTATTAATGTTTGTAAGTTTCAAACTCAAGGTTAAAAAAACTCGGTAAATTATTTTAGTTACAAACTTTAAATCGTCTTTTCTCAAAACTATAAATTTTAAGTTGTGACAGTCTTATTCTAGAGGTGTGAGTTCTTGACCGCACCACTCCCATCTAAGTACAAAAATGTGAATATCTTCCGAAGTACTGCTCTGAAAGTCGCTATCAATTGTCGTTTTCTTAATTAAATCATTCTCTATTTTATAAGCTAGTTTTATATGTATGCTACCATTAAAAAAAATAAAGTTGATATCCTATAAATATAAGAGATGTACTTTTAAATATTATTTCATAACAGATAAATATGTGTAACTTACAAAATAAAAAAAATTTCAAGAAACGTACTATTTTAAGAGAAATTAAGTTACTAGCGTTAAAAGAATAACGTTGGATATAGAGACATTGTGTAATCTGGAAAAAAAGTTTTTTATATATGTATTTTTTCTTAAATATTCTTTAGTGCATAATGAACAGGTCTATCTATCGCTAACGTTGCTGCATAAATCCTTTCTAGTATTACTTTTCTTAGGTTTTATAGTTTTTTGAGAAAATTTTAATATAATATGATACTTTTTTCTTAAGAAAAAATCGACGAAAAAGCATGTCACCCATTAAAGTAAACGATAATCGTTATACTGATACTAAAAATTGGCTATAAGAGTGACTATAATATTTTAAAAAATTCAATCATCAATGTGAGAATTGATTCTGCGATGAAAGAATCATAGTAAAATAATATTTCATGAATATTTAAAGAAAACAATATTTCATTT
>NW_026099576.1:13442946-13460260 GCF_025091365.1 Daktulosphaira vitifoliae | reverse complement strand
TTTTAAAAATTGTATATGAAAATTAAAATTTTCATCATTAATATATTTTGTTGCTTTTTAGATTATTTCACATTAAAAGTATACAGTGTGATTTTTATAAATTGATATAGCTTACTTTTTGAGATATTAGCATTTTAAGTTTTAGTAAAATTGAGAAGCGGAGTAATGTTAAGTGTCATTCTATTTTTATCATAACGCACAGATAAAAATTCTTCAACGTTTATAACAAAAGTTAATATCACTCGAAAATAATAATACAAAACTGACAATCGACCAATCAAAATTTTACTTAGACTATTTTACTATTTTTATTTAATAGTAAATAAATAATTGTAGGTTCCTGCTCAAGTTTCAAAAGTCACCCCTGAAATTTATCCTTAGAAATAATTTTTTTTTACTAATANTCACCCCTGAAATTTATCCTTAGAAATAATTTTTTTTTACTAATAACTTGATATTTACTATAATTTTAAAGAAAAAAATTAAATTCTAATTTTTACATTTTTATGAAAAGATCATATACAAAAAAAATGGGGGTATATTTCTTTCAAAATTACACTATAATCAAAAAGACCAAATTCATACAAAAAGTGGTTTGTAGTGTGTTAAGTTATTGCAACATTAAACAAAATCACCCAGTGATGAACATTTTTGTAATGAACATTTTAAATTTTATATAGTGCAAGAATACTATAAAATATTTATATTTGTATATAAAATTATTAAATTCATAAACAATTGTATTACATCGAATTATATATACTTATACGCTATCACACTTTATTTATCAATACACTTAGATTTCCTTAATTTTAAATTGACATTAGTTATTATATTATTTCTGAAACAGAAACTTCAAGGCCAATAGAAAAATTTCCATGGACTTTGCCTGTTATCGAATTAGTTAAATGTAGTAATATTTTTTCCTTGTTTTTATCTTAATTATTGTATTTTTATCATGTAAAATTAATAATTACATTAATTATTTCAATAGCGATTTACCTTAGCATATTACTAAAAATATTATTCATATTATTGTTTATTAAAATTTTAAGTTAAATTCTACAATAATTCTTTTGAACAAGTTTTTATACTTATAATTTATAGTCGGATGATCAATTAAGTTTTATAATAATACTTGAAATTTTGTGAAAAAAAAAGCTGCTGTTATATTCTAGGGTACATAAACTAGATATGTATCACAAGCCTTGATATTATTTTTAACTGAAAATTTTTTATCGAAAATTTGATGAAAATAAAACCTAAATGTTATCCTGAAACGTAGTAGGGGAAGTATTAATATTTTTTTTACTCTTATATTATACATATAAATCTTAGCTGGTTTTTTTTAGTATGTTTCAGTATATTCCTAATAAATACTACAGATGGATTTCAGGGAAACTCTTTTTTAAGACCACCTAGGCAACTTAATCAACGTCCAAATAGACCTCAATCAACCAACAACAACTACGACGAATTTAGTGGACTTGATACTAATTGGAACAGTAATAACAATAATCAATTCGCACAAAATCAAGGATCTACTATTGGACAAAGTTTTGGAAATAGACCAAACAATCAATGGCCAAACACTGGCAATAATGGACAGGGTGTTGGCAACAGACCAAATAATCAGTGGTCGAATACTGGTAACAATGGTCAAGGTTTAGGAAACAGACCAAGTAATCAATGGTCGAATACAGGTAACAATGGACAGGGTTTTGGTAGCAGACCAAATAATCAGTGGTCAAATAATGGTAACGAGAATCAGGGAACAGATTGGAATAATCCGGATAATCAATCTTTTGGAGGCGGAAATCAGAGCGAAACAGCAACTGACAGTTCTAACCAACAAGATTCGAACAGTTCTGTAAGTGAATCTCTTCGCAATTCATGTACAACAAATTGTAGAACAAGAGTGACATATGAATACAATCCAGTCTGTGGCTCTGACAATTTGGTGTATCAAAATGCAAGATTCTTGGAGTGCATGAGAGATTGTGGAATTCGTAAGTTATAATTTCAAAAATATATAATAAAAGTGATTATTAATTGATATATCAGTTGAAAAAATATTATTTTCAGTTTTTCTAAATATTATATAATTTTNTTATTAATTGATATGTCAGTTGAAAAAATATTATTTTTAGTTTTTCTAAATATTATATCATTTTTTTTTCCTTTCGCATTTATCTTCAACAACTTTTTGCAACAAAATATCACTTATCATAAACATTATAAATTTATACCAATTTTGATAATGTTTAATTAATTATATTATCAATTTATTTTACTTTAAATAATTTCCAATAATAAATCATGGGAAATTAGAAAATAACTAGTAACATACTTACTGCGAAATTACAAGTATATGACTTATTCAATCGACAACTAGTTTTTATATGTATACGTTGTAATAAATCTATAACTTGAAGTTAATAGATATAGTAATTCTAATCTCTTTTGTAGTCAGTTTCATTATTATTCATGATTAAAATAAAATTTAAAAACAGTCAAAACTTTATGTACCTTTTACAATGTATGGTAATATACTATCTAAAATCGGTAAAAACAATGGGGTCGCGGCATAGTTGGGATTAGTATTGATGATATCTGACAGTGATTAAAATCACTATCAAAAAAAAACGCTTCGATACAAATCTATAGATGGTGTTTAATTTTAAGAAATTGGTAGATTATTCAAAAGCAAAATTTTAACTCAAAAATAATTAAGGAAAAATTGCAAAAAAATCAATGTCACAGGCAATGATTTTTACTGAATCGGCAAACGTTCGTCGTATTCGTTTTTTGATAAAATTGGCAATTTAAGCTAATTCAAATGTTAAAATTAATTTTTTTGACTCAAAAAAAAAAACTGAAATAAATTTAACTTTATATTACATGTCAATTAGTTTTATATAATATTCATGAAAATCAGTGTACCCCATTATAAGGTATATTAAAATAAATTAAAATACAATACCACGAATTTTAACACAAAAATAGCACATTTCTGAATATGATGACCATGTTAACTATATCTGGAATTTTTTTTTTTTCATAGTATAGTATAGTATGTTACATGGGCTTTAATATAATATTAAATAAAAGTGTCAATATTTCTGAAAATTTTTCAAAGATTAAGTAAAAAAGTTTAACTTGTTTGTAAAAATTGTTATTTTTAAATCCCCCTGTGGTCATGTCAAAAGTCTGATTTTCAAAAATGTATATCAAATGAAAGAAGTAAACATAAAATATTTGTATTGATTATAATAATTGTATTTTCAAATAGTTATAATTATTTAAAGTTGAAAAAATAAAAAATGAAATCGTAAATTTTAACATCAAAATTGCATGTAATTTATCTACGGCGACTATTTATCTTCGGGCCAAAATTTTTTTTCAACTTATAGTTCATAATATTAGCTTTATTTTAGTATATGTGTTGAAGCTTGGAGTATTTCCGGAACATTTCAACTTAAGTTGAAAAATTAAAATTTTTATGTAGAAGTTGCTATTTTGAATCCCTCCTGTAAGCAGATAAAGGGTCATATTTTCAAAAAAATTATATCAAATGAAAGAGAAATATCTATGGTTTTAATATCAAAAAGAATTATTTTTATTCGTTCATTTTTCAATATGTTATGACAATTAAAAAAAAAAAAAGTTTAAAAAATGTCGAAATTTAACGATTTCAAAATTCGTAATTTTTGGGGATTTTCACTATTTACGGGGAACGAGGGAAAATGTTGAGGGTAATATCTTCAACTAGATACGATTTGTGATCTTTTGTTGTATTGTTGAGAAAAATTGGTTTAGTAAGAGCTGAGAAAGTGTAGTGACAGAAACAAAAAGAAATATACACATCATGATAAAATTAAAACCTTATTCGCATCGAAGCTAATAAATGATTTTTTAACGTTTATGTTAGTGATCCAGATACAAATCACTAGCACATAAAATATAACTGTCTGTATTACTTCAAATGTTTACTTTTCACACTAACCTAATAGCATTTGTTACTCACAATTTGTGTCAATACACTTTATTACCAAAAGTTAAAAATTTTAAGTTTGTATATTAATAATTAATATACAAGAAATAATTTAATTATCTTTTAGGAACTCATTAGCTTTTAGACATAATTTTAAATCAGTTTATTTTAAATTTGATATCGTTAAAAATAAAATAAAACTATTAATTGTAATTGTTAGTTGTATATCTAAATTACAGTTTTCGTGAAATAAATAAATAACTATTGAAATTTAATGTTAAACAAGTTCTAAATTTGTCTGATAACTGGATTAACTACTAAACAAAGTATAAAATGGTAATATAAAATGTGTATTTAAAATAAAAAATTAATTAATTTTCATTCACTAGAGACTTCTTAAACTAAAAACAGTAAATGTATTTTTTAAACTTTATTCTAAAGAGAACTTTGAATTAAATCATTCAAAGTCCTCTCTACATAAAAATATTTAAATATTAAGTGGCTTATTAAAAATAAAAGGTTCAAAATTTGCTCGCCTCCATTTTTATAATTGCTAAAAAATATTTTTCACGAATTATAAATTATTACTCGTATAAAATATAAATTGATTCAAACTATATCTAGCTTTTATATTTATAGTCGCATGATTATTATTTAAACTTTATTTTTTAAATTATTTTTTTAATAAATTACCCTTTATTCGTGTGATCCAAATTATATAAATCATAGGAACACGTGAATGTACTAATATTACCTCAAAAATATATACATTACTTTAACGAATTCAAAATATGTTCAGAATATGTTTAACTAATTCGAATTTTTTTTTTTTTGCAGCTACTCAACAAACCCACGCTGGTACTTGTGCAAACAGACCATAACCAAAATAATTTTTTTCATTAAATTAAATAGAACTTTTTGTTATTATATAATAAATTTGTCAATGTTTATATTTTATTATTTCAAAAATTATTTTAATGAACTTTTTTTATTGTTTAATAAATTAACTATATTAAAATAGATTTATTTTTTATTTGTTTACCTTTTATTAAATTTACAACTTAGATTTTAGCATTTCTTTGAAGTTATCTAAGATAGTTAATTATATGATTAATTTATTATATCAAAAAAGCTCTTACATTTATGAAAGGCAAATCAAACATTTCCGTCTTCTAGCGCACAAAATAATTATTAAAATTTGAAACTTTATCATTTTAGAATGACGGTTAAAAACATTAAATTGAATTAATAAAAACACTAAAATAACATTTTTTGTTTACTTCGGGGCCATTTACATGGTGTTGAGACAATTTTTTTTTAACTTATAGTAAATAGCATAAGCTTTAATTTATCATATCATATTTTTTATAATTAAAACCCTCAAATAACTAAACTATACGATTTACCAAAAATTCATAAGTCAGGAAATAATATAAGACTTATTATGTCGGTTTTTAACTTACAATTTGGCTAAACACTTAGTAAGGGTATTTTGATCTAGTCAAAAATTCTATTGCTTTTCAGTTAAAAATAATATTCACTTAGTTCAAAAATTATCTGGTTATACTATTCAAAATAATGATAAGTTAATTTAAAAATAATAATATTTTTAATATAATTTTAATTTTATATATTATTAGTCACAAGTGATTATTTTTATTATAGACAAACAAAAAATATAAATTTGTTTTTTTGTTTTATCTATAACAGATTACATTATAAGACAAACATTGTTGATTTCAGCATTTAACTAAAAGTTAGTAGAATAGATAACAAACTCTAACATTATCCAATAATTAAAAAAACAGTCACGTAATATAGATTGATTGTATAGACAAGCCTCAAAATAATTTTGCATTGTTGTGTAAAAGAAAATTCTACAGTAAAAGAAAATATACTGGAAACCATAATTACTCTTTTGTTATGATAAATTTATCAATATCCTACAAAAGTGATCTAATTTCTTGCTCTTCGTTAAATTGCAATGGACTTTCCCATAAACGCGTTTCAATGATGTTTTATTTTTGCTCGATAACATTTTAATAAATATTAAGTATACTGCAATGATGACAAATCAGTCCACGAGATAATACAGTTCATAATTTTCAATTATGATTTTGTCAACCGGTACGTATATTATTATACATAATATATTTATTGATTTTACAATTAATATTTTAATTTTTCATATTTCATTATCATACTAAATATTTACTTGATAATTTTAAGTAAAATAATCTGTAACTTATATATATACATATGTTTTTTTTATAGAAAAATTATATTATATTTTATATCAATTAAGAACATAAAAGATCTCTTTTTTTTAAATTTCATTCAATAAAATACACTTTTCTTTATCGAAGATATAATTACAAGCAAAAAATATATCAATCTACTAATTATGATGTTACCACATTTCTTAAGTAGGTTTAAGGGGGGTAAAAACGTCACCAAAAAATGTTCATGTTAGATTTATTATGCATTGTAATTTATTAAGCATACTATCCCTAATTTTTTGATTCAAGTAATTATTTTTTCATAAAAATTTGCTGAATAAAATTTAATTTATGTTTATGAACTATAGTAAAAATTTCCTATTTAATTTTCAAAATTTACACTTAAAAATTACTCTTAGAAAAAAATTGCAATAAAATTGATATTTATCATAGTCTAAAGAAACTTTTATGTATCTTAACATTTAATACAATAATTTTTAGTTCAAATTTCAATGTTGGAGGGAGCTCACGAGCTACTCCCAAATTAGGTTCTAGAACATACTGAATAGATAGGTTAGGTATCATATCTCTAAACAATATTGTCTGAATGATTAGCAATTTTTTTTTCCTCCAAAATATAATTTTTATATAACAATGCATAAATTTAATAAATTTCTATAGGGCTAAGCTCCTTGACTCTCCATCCTACGCATATGTTTATAGTTCTTTCCAAACCTTGAAGTGATGAGCAAAAATTGTTGTAGAATGAGATTTATCAAAACGAAACAACATTTCATATGAATCTGATTACTTTTTCAGTTATAACCTGACTTATCTTTATATAAAGTATGTTTCAGTATTATAATTTCTTATACCAGTAATGGGGCTTTTGTTGAACATAAATTAACTTCAGAAGTTCTACATGAAGAAATTAATTTAGGTAATAAATTCTCGTTTAGTTCGAGTAAGCAAAACGAAGAACAATCAATAATTAAACGACAAACACATCTTAATAATTTTAACGAAGAAGGAATTTATAAAACAAGCTTTGGACCAAGTTTACAATATAGACCCAGCCGTCTTTGGCTCTATAATATTAATCATGAATTAAGTTTTGGGGATAGGCCAAACTATCAGAGGCCCAATAATGGAAAAATTATTATAAATGAACAAAGTAGCCAATGGTTCAACATTCATAACACCCAACAAAATATTCGACCCCATTCAAATAACTATCAAACTAACCTAGGAAATAATGAACAATCGAATAATCACTGGTTAAACTATAACAATCATAATCAAAATGGACTAGATTTTGAGAATAACAAAAAAAATCTTTATTGGGGTAATAATAACCAAAATAATCAAGGACAATTAAACAATGTTCAAAATGGAAACCAATTAACAACAAATAATTCATTTGCTTTTTCACAACGTAACGCATGTAATTTAAGATGCAGAAAAAGGGTAACATTTCAATACGATCCTGTATGTGGAACTGATGATATCACTTACCAAAATAGAAATTATTTAAATTGCATGAAGGAATGTGGAATTGGTAAGGATAATAATTTTTAAATAGTAATTGATTTAAAATAATATCAGTTAATAATAAATACAATTTCAAAGAATTATATTATAAATTAAGTTTTAAGAAACTATATAAAACTATAGATATGTATTACATTGTTTTTGATTTCTTAATATATTTACAAAAATGGACTATTGCCGTTTTTCCATTGTACTTATTATATGCTTTCAAACCAAATAATTACATTAAATCACCAAATAGAAATTACAATAATTTTGGTTTGTATTCTGAATTCACTTTTAATCTTTATAAAACAACAAAAACATAGTTTATAACATTGGTAGATTAGGTTTCAGTAAAACTATTCGTTATAGTATTTATTTAAAATTAAATCTGTATTAAACATTTTTTTCATTTTAACTATTTATATGCTCATTAAGGGCCATAGCGGCCTCCCCCAAAAGAGGAGGTTTATAAACCATTGATACTCCGGGACGGGTGGTTAGTCCGTATTAAAAATATTAATTTAAAACTAAAAAATTTAACTTAAAAAGCCACTAAAAAAAAATACTAAAAAATCGCGAATACGTATCCGCGATAATAAAATAATGTTACCATTATCAACGCTGAATACATACTCAAGTGATAAATTTTTACTATATATTCACTATAGTTTTGGTTGGATTTAATTACTTTATAAAGTAAAATTACTTTAAAAATATTTTAATCCCTAACCATGTATAAGTTAGATATTTTACATAACTGCAAAACCAAATATGATTAAACCAATTATATTATATTATAAAGTTATAATAATTATAAACTTTATATAAATAAAGATAACTTTATTTCTAGTACATATTTTTCGTTAAATTATACAAGTACAAAAAAAAATTTTTTTGGAGCATAGTTAATATATTTATATTAGTTTATCGTATTTTAATAAACTTATAAGAGGAAAGTGAATTCATTTAGATTAAGTAAATTTTAGATGCAAACTGCAAATAAAAACCCAATTAATATTATTTTTCGTTATTAAGTCGTTAAAAATATTTAAAAACTACAAAATTAGTAATTATATTTTATATAACAACACAATTCATAATGTTTCTATAAAATGATATCAAAATCTAAAATTATATGCGATTTAATGGGCAATGATTTTATTTATTTAATATTTTATCATAAAATCTTAAAAAATAATACGCGTCTAAAAAAATGAATAAATAAATAATTTATTACTTAAGAATAACACATCTAATTTACTAATTACTCTAATATAATTATTGACAATTTAATTGTTTTTGATAAAATGGTTATTTCATATTTTTCAGTAACCGAAATGGGATACTTTGGTAAATGTGTGACTACAACTCAACGCATTCTTACAGTATAACTAAAGATGTAAACAAGAGTTTAAACAAATTTGATTATATTAAATATCATGACCTTATTAAAGAAACTTGTATTTTTTTATTCTAACTGTTATTAATACACAATTAATAGATTATTTTTACAATGTACACTAACTGAACGTTTTGTTTTAATTAAATTTGTTTTTTTACTTGTCCCATACATTTTGTAAAATTGTAATACTACAGTTTTCCCATTAGAAAACTTTTTTACATTGTATACAACATAAATTTAACAACAATGCCTTGGTATTAGTTTAAATTATTATTGTATGTTGGAACCCTACTAAGGTAAATATCAACACACGATAACAATAACTCCAATATAAATCGTTTAACTCGGCTTCCTCCACGTTTTTAATATCACGATTTGCGTTGTTAAAAATCGCAGTTTATCTTAGCAGAATTCCAAGGACACTCAGTGACTCTTATTTTACTTTTTCAAATACACAATACTTTGTTTGATCTTGAATTAAAAAGTCTTATGTATTAGGTAAAATCTGAAATTTAATAAAGACACATTTAAGCACAAGTAGTTGTATTGTTACTGCAATTATTTACTCTTATTAAACTTTAAAAAGGAGTGTTTTTTATCTAACATTTTAGATTTTGTCTTAAAAGCTAACGTTTTATTTATGAGATTACGACTTATTGATTTAAATGTTGAATCTTTGAAATGGTATCATTACATTTAACATTTATTGAATAAATGTATATAAAATAATTTTTTTTTTATGTAAGGGAGTTATTTACTTCAGAAATTAATTTTTTTGTTTTCAATTCTTTTTTATGTTCAGTCAAATATTAAGTTACAAAATCAAAACTAATATCAGTTGCCTAGATTTCAAGGGGTGTGAATGAACATTTTTAGTTCCAAGAATATCAAGTAAAAAGTTTTTATTTAATTGCTGTGTACAAATACAATTTAAGAGATCTTTCTAATGTATCTTTCAAACTTTTATTACCTAGCAAACAAATAATTTGTGATCCAGTTGTACACCTAATTTAATTTTTCTAAAAGTGTCATTCATAACCTCTGTTTTCTTAGTGTAACATTAAAAAAAAAAATGATAATGATTGCTTAACATTTTTTTTTATTTTACTGACATAGAAACTCGATTGTAATTTATGGAAGAAATAAAAATAATAGTCATATGTATGTATTTTTATGCTGATTCTGTAGTATTGTATTTTATTCCTTTACTTATATTTTTTTTATTCTTTTTTGTTTTAACACTTTTGAGAACTACCGACCTGATCCTCTCTTTCCATTTCACTTAATTCTCTTCTTGCATACTAACAACCTGTTTTGAATTTTTCACTTCATACATTTACATTTTTTTTTTTTATAAATTTATATTTTTCTATTATCATATGCTTTATCAATTTCACCACTTACTATCAAACAATATACTTACCCGACTATTTTCATAACATGAAATGAACATATCAAGTTCATTAATAGTTTGTACTCATTTTAATATTGTTAAGCAATAATTAATTTTATGTATCTTAGTTTTCACAAAAAATTTAATTAAGTCATGTCGAGCAATTTTTCAAAACATATGTTGTTAAAATAGCTATGATCAGAAAGTTGATTGCAAAATTACAAATAAGGTTTTTATCTTTTATGTTAGATATATTCTCAATTTTTTAATTTATTCCTTTCCATGACTTTTAAAATTTTTCTTGAGTAAATATTTTTAAACGTTTTGGAAATGTAGGTAAATTTCTCGTTATTCTAGGTTATAAAACGTTATTTATTTCTGCTTTATACAGTTCTCAAAACACACACAATTTTCGTTAAAGGATTCGTAAAGAATGATCAGTATACCACTACTTTCAATTCCAATAGAATCATTCTCTTTAGGTAAAGATATTTTAGTATGTTTAAATGAGTAGGGGAATTGTCTATATAAGAACTAATACCCTTCATCCGGTTATCAAACTACTACAAAATTATTCGCTTACTTGACACTGAACATTGCTAGAACACCATCATGAAATCTTTAACACAATTATTCCTATTCGGTAAGATATAAATAATATTATCTAGATTTTGTATATTAAGAATTTCATCTATATATTTTTATGAAATAATGTTAAAATTTTCAACCTATTTATTTATCATTAAGCAATTTAGAGTAATAACTACAGTATGTCTAGTAAAATAATAGAATTTGAACATTCTGTTATCATAGTTTTACTTTACTACTATTGAATTATTGGCAAGCTATACCAAATGATATTTTAATATCTAATTAGTATAAAATAGATTACGCATCTTATTGAAGTTTCTCTAACAAAGTTTAGTAACATGACTTTTTGATTTGAAACACGAAGGTTTAGCTGCTGTTATGCTAGTGAATGGGGCACCAGCTAATGATAAAAAAGTTGGTACTAATCACAAACTAAAGATGTCTACCTCGACAACTACTATTTCCCCGTCAACTACCATTTCCCCGCCAACTACAATTTCCCCGTTTAACAAATGTAACACAGTCTGCAAAACTGATTACAAACCAATTTGTGGATCTGATGGTGATAAAATAAACTTAAGCTTTGGCAACAAATGTGTACTGGATAAATATAACTGTGAACACGAAACAAGTAAGTGTTTAACCTAAGTATGATAGGATTTATTAAATAAAAATGAAAATTATAGTTATATAAAAAAAACCTTAAGTAAAATTGAATGTGAGGCGTTCATCTAATAAAATCATTTTTTTCTATTTATTGTTTAATATATCTTTTTCTATTAATTACATTTTCAACGGTTTTGTATTATTATCATAAAACTAAGTTTAAAAGAGAAATGTTTGGCACGATAATTCAGTAATTTTGCCCGCAAAATAAAATAGATACTTAATAAGCAATTTTAATTCTTTAGTATTGTTAACATAAAATTTCTCCATTTTTAAATGTTATATTTCCAAAAATTTTATCTTAAATGAATTGTTAAATCATTTAAGTAACCCAAACATCTCTTTTATTAAAAAACACGTATTTTATATTCTTGTACAGTATGAAAAATAAGTTTTTATAGTTTTCTATAGAATTAATAAATAATTATCTATTCGGATGATAGTAACTGAAATAAGAATTTGTATTGTGCAATTTTAATACATAACAATCAAGTATATTTTATAAACAAAGGAAATGGTCGTATGTGAAACTATGGATTTTACCAAGTGCCTCTTGACTTCGGGGTCACGTGACTCAATCTTATAAGTTAGTGAGTTGTAAGGGAAGGATATATAATTATAATAAAATTAATCAACACAGGAAATTAGAACATAAAATCATCAATTTCCTATACATTATTCAAGGTTATTTACATGATCACCCATCTGGTAAAACTCAGGGGCAACATAAACATAATTTATCAACAGTCATCAAACATAATTTTAAAGTATTCTACATGAAAAAAAAAATTATTAAAATAAAAAGTACTTTTTTCTTGAATTATACATTTCAAAAGTAATACTACCACTATAAAAATCGCACGTAAATAATTATTTTATCATAAATAATTCGAGCGGGAAATATCAATTGACTCTTTAGTAGGTAATAGTTATATAAATTATATAAATATGTGTTTTTAATCTATAAACATGATTTTTTAAACACCGTGCAGTATTAATCATAATACAATAATACTTAATAAAGGGCGAGGATATTTATTATAATTTTCTAATAGATAAAAATAAATTTTAAGAGTTAACACCCACGTAGTCAGTATATATTTTTCAGGATAATAATATATAGTTCCTATATTTAATACATATATAAAATCTATATACTGTAAATAAATATTATTTTTATTTATTCTTATCATGCAAATTAAATAAAATGTTAAAAATAATTTTCGTTCGTTCCATTAGCGTAATATTTAAGCACAAAAAATTTTGAATACATTTCATGTTTGTTTTTTCACTAAAGGTTGAGATCATTTTAATTTATTTCTTTGAGTAGAATGCACGAGTTATCTAACAAAATAAACTTCAGTAGCCGATGCGCGAAAAATAAATTAAAATTATTTATATTTTATATTTAAAACTTTCTCAAAACCTTAGCATCGAAGTTTAGATTTATCATAAGAAATTTTGCTAAATTTTCGCTTCACGCTTATTAGAACTGTATCATAATTTATATTTTATTAAAATGATCATTAGGGCTTGTTCAAAAGTAAAAATACATCATACATACTTTTCGCAGTTATAACTGCTAAGAGTCATTTATTATAATATATAACATTGAAAATGGACCAAAATGTTTAATGGGGTCTTATTAATTTTACCGAAAAAAAAATAAAATAGTAAAATAAATAGTGTTTTGTTAGTCATAAATAATAATTCACCTTCCATATTGTTTTAAAGTATTTCAATAAATAAAAAACCTTAATGTTATGAGCAAAGATCACATTATGTGTTAATTAAGGTGATATTTTTTACTTTAACCACTCGATTTCTCTTAAAAGAATTGTGATTATTTTTCTAACTATTCATTACTCTTTATAGAGATGCAAATTTATTATATAAATTAAGTAATTTTGTTTAAATATAATCATAATTTGTAGCTTATATTAAATATAATAATGTAATTAAGAAAAAGACTGTTTGATAACTTCTTAAGTGAAGAGCCAAAAGTTGTTATCAACCAGTCGTTTTTTAATTAGATTGTTTTATAGATACGCTACTAAAGTATAAATGTTGCTATTAAAAAAATAAGTTTACACACTTATAATGAATAAGGAATGGACATAAAAATTACTAAATAATTGATAAATTAAGAAATACATGAATCTAAAAATATTTAGAAAAGTATTCTCAATGTTTTTATAATTTTTGGAAAAATCGAGTGGATAGCGTTAAAAAAATCATTCTGTTTACGCCTCATTTCCAAGTAATACAATGAGCTCAAATTGCATAAACATTACACTTTAATAACTTAAGTTATTTTTATAATAAACATTAACGCAACATTATCTTAAGCCTACATTTAGTTTCTATAATTTAAATATTTAAATTGTTTTTATGTAAATAAAAATCTAATAAACACTATTTGTGTAATCGTTAATTTTCAAACTTTTTTTGTTGTTATTGTATCATTCTTACTAAAAATGTCTTCAAGTTTATTTTCTTGTTCGCACTAATCTTTTTTTTAACATTTCGCAATAATTTTTTTTTTTTTTGGATGTTGTTTTGTAAGTTATAGTTCAGATTAATTAAATGAGTTTAGTTTACAACTCTAGCCGCTTTAATAGAAAGTTTTGACTTCCCATCAAACGTCATGTCTCTGAAGAATTACATTGTGCCCGTATTCGATAGTTATAAAAAATATAAATTTGTGTTATTCTATTATTAGCAAATTACCCATTGTTATTATAAACTTTCCTTATCGAATGATGTCTTATCGTTGTATTGATATTAATGGCCATAAAATAATTTTGAAATAATTTATATTATTAGGAGACATATGTCACTTAATGAAAAATATTTTTAACACTATAAGTCCATATTCCAATTAAAAAATAAGATGAATATGGCCAATTTTCTGAATACTATGGAAATTAATAACGAATATATCACTTGACAGAGTTTTAAAGTGTGCAGTGACTAATTCCACAGGACAACGCTATTTTCACAATTAACACACACCACTTTTTTGTAATAATAGTATGGTTGGATTAAATAAATGATTATTTAAAAAGAAAACTATTAATTTAAAACTAAAAAATGTTTGACTCGAAAATACATAAAAAAAATTACTAAAAACTCATTGATAAGTATTTCAGGAACAACTTCACCTTTATCAACACATACTGATGTGTTAGCATTGATAATTGAAATATTGTTCCTGAAATACGTATCCACATATTTTAATAATTTTTTTTTATGTTTTAAATTAATATTTTTAATATAATTTTAATTTAAAATATTATTAGCTACAAGTTATTAATTTTTATTGCATAAATAAGTAATTACTTTTGAAATAAAAAGATTTCAAAAAAATATTGAGTTAATCGGCTTAGCTTCTGAACAACTCATTTGTATGACATTAGCATTTCAATCTAAATTTTGTTTTAACTAGAAAGTGCTTTTTATAGGATATGAAACTACATTTTGTCTTAAATATAAAATATTTTAAATAAATGTACATATATTGCATATTTGTATGAATGAAAGAGAGTAGAAAAATATGTACTCTGTATAGTTAAAAAGAATTTACCTAAGTATAAAGTATGTTTGAAACAAATATAATATGCTTGAATAAAATATGTATCGCATAAGAATTAAAAAAATTGAATTTAATTTTAATCGTGAGGATAAAACATTGATTGATTTTTAGTTTTTTCATTACAATACAAGGGATAGACAGCTTTTTAAAATATCCAATGCAGCGTCTATGGTTTCCGTGTAGCATCCCTTGGCATCAGCATTGATCTATAAATATGTTTTACAACTTAAATTCAGTAGCGTTCACTTAAATTCATAATGGTTATATATAATGAATAATGCACCCGATGAGCTCAACCTATGATGGCCGCATGACCTTTTTAAGTCATCAAACCCCTATTTAATCAAAAAATTTTAATTAAACCTCACATCAACCCGTTTAATATATATACATATCACTTACACAGCAACTTTTTTTTTATTAAGACCTATTTCATGAGTTTTATGCATTTTAATAAACTAATCGTTTCCAAACATTTTTTTTTTTTTTTTGAAAACGGTATGTAATCAAATATTATCTATCGATTTTTATTCGTAGTAAATAATAATTTTAACTGATTTTTGTTTTCTTTACTAACTTAATAATCCATCGCATTTTAAACAATTAATATTTTTATTTCATCATTTTATATTCTATATTAACTGTTGATAGTATGATTGATAAGTTGATCGTTCAAATTACGTACTCAATTCTATTCTCATTAGCCACCAAATAAATAAGATTCAATAAATTAGTCCGATTTGTATTTGTCAAACAGTTAAAAAACCAATTTTTTCAAAATAAAATTAAACAATTCTAAACTATTTATCAACCGAATATAAATCTCGCACAACCGAACCAAAATACGTATATAATTTGTCTTTCCATACCTCCGTGAATATTAATATATTTGTTACACAAAGGATAAATGAGTTAATATTAATATTAGCGGTTTCCCACATTTTAATAAAATTATTATTATACGATACGTTTAAACATTCTCAGAGAATAGAATCATTTATAAATGACTAACAAACTAGTTAGATGTTATATTGATAAATAAAAGCTCTTTGTCTGCGTTTACAAACACAATATAATATACAAAATTTATTAAAAATTCTCTAATTATCATTTTAAACATACATATAATATATTTAAAAATTTGAACCAAATTACAAGAGCTTTTATGAAGCAGTATCTAATTTTCATAATTATTCAATTCGTTAAAATTTCGCATATAAAATCATTGTAACACACTTAAAAAACACAGTAAGATTAGAGAAAATGAAGGTTAGGCAAATTTAGCTGTAGTTATTAATGACTAGTATGGAAATAATTACATTTGNGGCAAATTTAGCTGTAGTTATTAATGACTAGTATGGAAATAATTACATTTGCTAACTCTTGATAAAACTGACCAACTAAAAGTGTGTGGTAGGTGTACTTGTGGTAGGGTCTTCTGAAGTAATTTTAGCTAATACCTTTCATAAGGCAATACATTTTACAGTTTACTTGTATATAAACAACGCTTTAAACATGATTTAATACATTTACATAAATAGTGTTAAAATCTATGTGGCTACTAACTTAATTTAATGTACACTATACAAGTTGTAATAGTTTTAAGTACTCGGCGTACATTTATTTAAATATTTAATACTAAATTACAGCCATCTAATTTTAATAGGTCAAATTCATTAAAAACTATAGGACTTTAAACTTAATTATAAATGTAATTTGTTACAATTAAAAATTAACGAATTTCGACGGTGGAAAAAATATTTAGATTTTTAACAAAAGATTAAAGAATATAAAATATTGAGAATACTAAAACTCATTAAGCTTTAATCATGGTTGATTTACGCCATCTTCAATCTTTTAATTTAAACCACAATTCATTAAAATTAAACTACCTATAATAACATAAAATTTGAAGTAA
>NW_026099576.1:13391992-13442846 GCF_025091365.1 Daktulosphaira vitifoliae | reverse complement strand
CTACATTTCCAAAACGTTTAAAAATATTTACTCAAGAAAAATTTTAAAAGTCATGGAAAGGAATAAATTAAAAAATTGAGAATATATCTAACATAAAAGATAAAAACCTTATTTGTAATTTTGCAATCAACTTTCTGATCATAGCTATTTTAACAACATATGTTTTGAAAAATTGCTCGACATGACTTAATTAAATTTTTTGTGAAAACTAAGATACATAAAATTAATTATTGCTTAACAATATTAAAATGAGTACAAACTATTAATGAACTTGATATGTTCATTTCATGTTATGAAAATAGTTGTGGTATGGTTCCACAAGGTGACATAAGAAAAAAAATAATCGGGTAAGTATATTGTTTGATAGTAAGTGGTGAAATTGATAAAGCATATGATAATAGAAAAATATAAATTTATATAAAAAAAAATGTAAATGTATGAAGTGAAAAATTCAAAACAGGTTGTTAGTATGCAAGAAGAGAATTAAGTGAAATGGAAAAAGAGGATCAGGTCGGTAGTTCTCAAAAGTGTTAAAACAAAAAATAATAAAAAAAATACAAGTAAAGGAATAAAATATAATACTACAGAATCAGCATAAAAATACATACATATGACTATTATTTTTATTTCTTCCATAAATTACAATCGAGTTTCTATGTCAGTAAAATAAAAAAAAATGTTAAGCAATCATTATCATTTTTATTTTTAATGTTACACTAAGAAAACAGAGGTTATGAATGACACTTTTAGAAAAATTAAATTAGGTGTACAACTGGATCACAAATTATTTGTTTGCTAGGTAATAAAAGTTTGAAAGATACATTAGAAAGATCTCTTAAATTGTATTTGTACACAGCAATTAAATAAAAACTTTTTACTTGATATTCTTGGAACTAAAAATGTTCATTCACACCCCTTGAAATCTAGGCAACTGATATTAGTTTTGATTTTGTAACTTAATATTTGACTGAACATAAAAAAGAATTGAAAACAAAAAAATTAATTTCTGAAGTAAATAATTCCCTTACATAAAAAAATTATTTTATATACATTTATTCAATAAATGTTAAATGTAATGATACCATTTCAAAGATTCTACATTTAAATCAATAAGTTGTAATCTCATAAATAAAACGTTAGCTTTTAGGACAAAATCTAAAATGTTAGATAAAAAACACTCCTTTTTAAAGTTTAATAAGAGTAAATAATTGTAGTAACAATACAACTACTTGTGCTTAAATGTTTTCAGATTTTGCCTAATACATAAGACATTTTAATTCAAGATCAAACAAAGTATTGTGTATTTGAATTAGTATTTGAAAAAGTAAAATAAAAGAGGCACTGAGTGTCCTTGGAATTCTGCTAAGATAAACTGCGATTTTTAACAACGCAAATCGTGATATTAAAAACGTGGAGGAAGCCGAGTTAAACGATTTATATTGGCGTTATTGTTATCGTGTGTTGATATTTACCTTAGTAGGGTTCCAACATACAATAATAATTTAAACTAATACCAAGGCATTGTTGTTGAATTTATGTTGTATACAATGTAAAAAAGTTTTCTAATGGGAAAACTGTAGTATTACAATTTTACAAAACGTATGGGACAAGTAAAAAAACAAATTTAATTAAAACAAAACGTTCAGTTAGTGTACATTGTAAAAATAATCTATTAATTGTGTATTAATAACAGTTAGAATAAAAAAATACAAGTTTCTTTAATAAGGTCATGATATTTAATATAATCAAATTTGTTTAAACTCTTGTTTACATCTTTAGTTATACTGTAAGAATGCGTTGAGTTGTAGTCACACATTTACCAAAGTATTCCATTTCGGTTACTGAAAAATATGAAATAACCATTTTATCAAAAACAATTAAATTGTCAATAATTATATTAGAGTAATTAGTAAATTAGATGTGTTATTCTTAAGTAATTAATTATTTATTTATTCATTTTTTTAGACGCGTATTATTTTTTAAGATTTTATGATAATATATTAAATAAATAAAATCATTGCCCATTAAATCGCATATAAGTTTAGATTTTGATATAATTTTATAGAAACATTATGAATTGTATTGTTATATAAAATATTACTATTTTTGTAGTTTTTAAATATTTTTAACGACTTTTTGGTTAATAATATTAATTGGGTTTTTATTTACAGTATGCATCTAAAATTTACTTACTCTAAATGAATTCACTTTCCTCTTATAAATTGAAATAAAACACGATGAACTAATATAAATATATTAACTATGCTCCAAAAAAATTTTTTTTTTTGTACTTGTATAATTTTTTGAGTTTAATTTTTTAGTTTTAAATTAATATTTTTAATACGGACTAACCACCCGTCCCGAAGTATCAATGGTTTATAAACCTCCTCTTTTGAGGAAGGCCGCTATGGCCTTAATGAGCATATAAAGTGTTAAAAATAAAAAAAAATTGTTTAATACAGATTTAATTTTAAATAAGAACTATAGCGAATAGTTTCACCGAAACCAATGTTATACACTATGTTTTTGTTGTTTTATAAAGCTTAAAAGTGGATTCAGAATACAAACCAAAATTATTGTAATTTCTATTTGGTCATTTAAAGTAATTATTTGGTTTGAAAGCATATAATAAGTACAATGGAAAAACGGCAATAGTCCATTTTTGTAAATATATCAAGAAATCAAAAACAATGTAATACATATCTATAGTTTTATATAGTTTCTTAAAACTTAATTTATAATATAATTCTTTGAAATTGTATTTATTATTAACTGATATTATTTTAAATGAATTACTATTTAAAAATTATTATCCTTACCAATTCCACATTCCTTCATGCAATTTAAATAATTTCTATTTTGGTAAGTGATATCGTCAGTTCCACATACAGGATCATATTGAAATGTTACCCTTTTTCTGCATCTTAAATTACATGCGTTACGTTGTGAAAAAGCAAATGAATTATTTGTTGTTAATTGGTTTCCATTTTGAACATTGTTTAATAGTCCTTGATTATTTTGGTTATTATTACCCCAATAAAGATTGTTCTTGTTATTCTCAAAATCTAGTCCATTTTGATTATGATTGTTATAGTTTAACCAGTGATTATTCGATTGTTCATTATTTCCTAGGTTAGTTTGATAGTTATTTGAATGGGGTCGAATATTTTGTTGGGTGTTATGAATGTTGAACCATTGGCTATTTTGTTCATTTATAACAATTTTTCCATTATTGGGCCTCTGATAGTTTGGCCTATCCCCAAAACTTAATTCATGATTAATATTATAGGGCCAAAGACGGCTGGGTCTATATTGTAAACTTGGTCCAAAGCTTGTTTTATAAATTCCTACTTCGTTAAAATTATTAAGATGTGTTTGTCGTTTAATTATTGATTGTTCTTTGTTTTGCTTACTCGTACTAAACGAGAATTTATTACCTAAATTAATTTCTTCATGTAAAACTTCTGAAGTTAATTTATGATCAACAAAAGCCCCATTACTGGTATAAGACATTATAATACTGAAACATACTTTATACAAAGATAAGTCAGGTTATAACTGAAAAAGTAATCAGATTCAGATAAAATGTTGTTTCGTTTTGATAAATCTCATTCTACAACAATTTTTGCTCATCACTTCAAGGTTTGGAAAGAACTATAAACATAGGCGTAGGATGGGGAGAGTCTAAGGAGCTTAGCTTAGGAAAAAAAATTGACTAGTTATTGGTATAAGATAAAAAAAATTGCTAATCATTCACACAATATTGTATAGAGATATGACAACTTAACCTATCTATTCAGTATGTTATATAACCTAATTTGGGAGTGGCTCTACAGCTCTCCTTCAACATTAAAATTTGAACTAAAAATTATTGTTTTAAATATTAAGATATATAAAAGTTTCTTTAGACAATATAACTATGATAAATATCAATTTTATTGCAATTTTTTTCTAAGAGTAATTTTTAAGTGTAAATTTTGAAAATTAAATAGGAAATTTTTACTATAGTTCATAAACATAAATTAAATTTTATTCAGCAAATTTTTATGAAAAAATAATTAGTTGAATCAAAAAATTAGGGATAATATGCATAATAAATCTAACATGAACATTTTTTGGTGACGTTTTTACCCCCCTTAAACCTACTTAAGAAATGTGGTAACATCATAATTAGTAGATTGATATATTTTTTGCTTGTAATTATATCTTCAATAAAGAAAAGTGTATTTTATTGAATGAAATTTAAAAAAAGATATCTTTTATGTTCTTAATTGATATAAAAAATAATATAATTTTTTTATTAAAAAACATATATATATATATATATATAAGTTACAGATTATTTTAATTAAAATTGTCAAGTAAATATTTAGTAGGTCAATGAAATATGAAATTTTTAATTAATAAATTAATAAATATATTATGTGTAATAATATACGTACCGGTTGACAAAATCATAATTGAAAATTATGAACTGTATTATCTCGTGGACTGATTTGTCATCACTGCAGTATACTTAATATTTATTAAAATGTTATCGAGCAAAAATAAAACATCATTGAAACGCGTTTATGGGAAAGTCCATTGCAATTTAACGAAGAGCAAGAATTTAGATCACTTTTATAGGATATTGATAAATCTATCATAAGAAAAGAGTAATTATGGTTTCCAGTATATTTTCTTTTACTGTAGAATTTTCTTTTACACATACAATGCAAAATTATTTTGAGGCTTGTTTATACAATCAATCTATATTACGTGACTGTTTTTTTAATTATTGGATAGAGTTAGAATTTGTTAACTATTCTACTAACTTTTAGTTAAATGCTGAAATCAACAATGTTAGTCTTATAATGTAATCTGTTATAGATAAAACAAAAAAACAAATTTATATTTTTTGTTTGTCTATAATAAAAAATAATCACTTGTGACTAATAATATATAAAATTAAAACTATATTAAAAATATTATTATTTTTAAATTAACTTATCATTATTTTGAATAGTATAAACAGATAATTTTTGAATTAAGTGAATATTATTTTTAACTGAAAACCAATCGACTTTTTGAATAGATCAAAATACCCTTACTAAGTGTTTAGCCAAATTGTAAGTTAAAAATCGACACAATAAGTCTTATATTATTTCCTGGCTTATGAATTTTTGGCAAAGCATATAGTTTAGTTATTTGAGGGTTTTAAGTATAAAAAATATGATATGATAAATTAAAGCTTATGCTATTTACTATAAGTTAAAAAAAAATTTTCTTAACAACATGTAAATGGCCCCGAATTTAAACAAAAAATGTTATTTTAGTGTTTTTAGTAATTCAATTTAATATTTTTAACCATCATTCTAAAATGATAAAGTTTTAAATTTTAATAATTATTTTATGCGCTAGAAAACAGAAATGTTTGATTTGCCTTTCATAAATGTAAGAGCTTTTTTAATATAATAAATTAATCATATAATTAACTATATTAGATAACTTCAGAGAACTGCTAAAATCTAAGTTGTAAATTTAATAAAAGGTAAACAAATAAAAAATACATCTATTTTAATATAGTCAATTTGTTAAACAATAAAAAAAGTTCATTAAAATAATTTTTGAAATAATAAAATATAAATATTGACAAATTTATTATATAATAACAAAAAGTTCTACTTAATTTAATGAAAAAAAAATATTTTGGTTATGGTCTGTTTGCACAAGTACCAGCGTGGGTTTGTTGAGTAGCTGCAAAAAAAAAAATTAGAATTAGTTAAACATATTGTGAACATATTTTGAACTTGTTAAAGTAATGTATATATTTTTGAGGTAATATTAGTAAATTCACGTGTTCGTATGATTTATATAATTTGGATCACACGAATAAAGGGTCATTTGTTAAAAAAATAATTTAAAAAATAAAGTTTAAATAATAATCATGCAACTTAAAATAGAAAAGCTAGATATAATTTGAATCAATTTATATTTTATACGAGTAATAATTTATAATTCGTGAAAAATATTTTTTAGCAATTATAAAAATTGAGACGAACAAATTTTGAACCTTTTATTTTTAATAAGCCACTTAATATTTAAATATTTTTATGTAGAGAGTACTTTGAATGATTTAATTCAAAGTTCTCTTTAGAATAAAGTTTAAAAAATACATTTACTGTTTTTAGTTTAAGAAGTCTCTAGTGAATGAAAATTAATTAATTTTTTATTTTAAATACACATTTTATATTTCCATTTTATACTTTGTTTAGTAGTTAATCCAGTTATCAGACAAATTTAGAACTTGTTTAATATTAAATTTCAATAGTTATTTATTTATTTCACGAAAACTGTAATTTAGATAGATATACAACTAACAATTACAATTAATAGTTTTATTTTATTTTTGACGATATCAATTTGAAAATAAACTGATTTAAAATTATGTCTAAAAGCTGATGAGTTCCTAAAAGATAATTAAATTATTTCTTGTATATTAATTATTAATATACAAACTTAAAATTTTTAACTTTTGGTAATAAAGTGTATTGACACAAATTGTGAGTAACAAATGCTATTAGGTTTGTGTGAAAAGTAAACATTTGAAGTAATACAGACAGTTATATTTTATGTGCTAGTGATCTGTATCTGGATCACTAACATAAACGTTAAAAAATCATTTATTAGCTTCGATGCGAATAAGGTTTTAATTTTATCATGATGTGTATATTTCTTTTTGTTTCTGTCACTACATTTTTTCAGCTCTTACTAAACCAATTTTTCTCAACAATACAACAAAAGATCACAAATCGTATCTAGTTGAAGACATTACTCTCAAAATTTTCCCTCGTTCCCCGTAAATAGTGAAAATCCCCAAAAATTACGAATTTTGAAATCGTTAAATTTCGACATTTTTTAAACTTTTTTTTTTTTTAATTGTCATAACATATTGAAAAATGAACGAATAAAAATAATTCTTTTTGATATTAAAACCATAGATATTTCTCTTTCATTTGATATAATTTTTTTGAAAATATGACCCTTTATCTGCTTACAGGAGGGATTCAAAATAGCAACTTCTACATAAAAATTTTAATTTTTCAACTTAAGTTGAAATGTTCCGGAAATACTCCATGCTTCAAACATCTACTAAAATAAAGCTAATATTATGAACTAGAAGTTGAAAAAAAAAATTTGGCCCGAAGATAAATGGTTGCCGTAGATAAATTATGTGCAATTTTGATGTTAAAATTTACGATTTCATATTTTATTTTTTCAACTTTAAATTATTATAACTATTTGAAAATACAATTATTATAATCAATACAAATATTTTATGTTTACTTCTTTCATTTGATATACATTTTTGAAAATCAGACTTTTGACATGACCACAGGGGGATTTAAAAATAACAATTTTTACACACAAGTTAAACTTTTTTTACTTAATCTTTGAAAAATTTCCAGGAAATATTGACACTTTTATTTAATATTATATTAAAGCCAATGTATCATACTATACTATACTATGAAAAAAAAAATTCCAGATATAGTTAACATGGTCATCATATTCAGAAATGTGCTATTTATGTGTTAAAATTCTTGGTTTTGTATTTTAATATACCTTATAATGAGGTACACTGATTTTCATGAATATTATATAAAACTAATTGACATGTAATATAAAGTTAAATTTATTTCAGTTTTTTTTTTTTGAGTCAAAAAAATTAATTTTAACATTTGAATCAGCTTAAATTGCCAATTTTATCAAAAAACGAATGCGACGAACGTTTACTGATTCAGTAAAAATCATTGCCTGTGACATTGATTTTTTTGCAATTTTTCCTTAATTCTTTTTGAGTTAAAATTTTGCTTTTGAATAATCTACCAATTTCTTAAAATTAAACACTATCTATAGATTTGTATCGAAGCGTTTCTTTTGGGTAGTGATTTTAATCACTGTTAGATATCATCAATACTAATCCCAACTATGCCGCGACCCCATTGTTTTTACCGATTTTAGATAGTATAGTACCATACATTGTAAAAGGTACATAAAGTTTTGACTGTTTTTAAATTTTATTTGAGTCATGAATAATAATGAAATTGACTACAAAAGAGATTAGAATTACTATATCTATTGACTTCAAGTTATAGATTTATTACAACGTATACATATAAAAACTAGATGTCGATCGAATAAGTCATATACTTGTAATTTTGCAGTAAGTATGTTACTAGTTATTTTCTAATTTCCCATGATTTATTATTGGAAATTA
The DNA here is from genome assembly GCF_025091365.1 of Daktulosphaira vitifoliae. NCBI lineage: Eukaryota > Metazoa > Arthropoda > Insecta > Hemiptera > Phylloxeridae > Daktulosphaira > Daktulosphaira vitifoliae. The sequence goes on along the minus strand of NW_026099576.1, from coordinate 13,434,586 downwards.
TTTAAAGTAAAATAAACTGATAATATAATTAATTAAACATTATCACAATTGGTATAAATTTATAATGTTTATGATAAGTGATATTTTGTTGCAAAAAGTTGTTGAAGATAAATGCGAAAGGAAAAAAAAAATTATATAATATTTAGAAAAACTGAAAATAATATTTTTTCAACTGATATATCAATTAATAATCACTTTTATTATATATTTTTGAAATTATAACTTACGAATTCCACAATCTCTCATGCACTCCAAGAATCTTGCATTTTGATACACCAAATTGTCAGAGCCACAGACTGGATTGTATTCATATGTCACTCTTGTTCTACAATTTGTTGTACATGAATTGCGAAGAGATTCACTTACAGAACTGTTCGAACTTTGTTGGTTAGAACTGTCAGTTGCTGTTTCACTCTGATTTCCGCCTTCAAAAGATTGATTATCCGGATTATTCCAATCTGTTCCCTGATTCTCGTTACCATTATTTGACCACTGATTATTTGGTCTGCTACCAAAACCCTGTCCATTGTTACCTATATTCGACCATTGATTACTTGGTCTGTTTCCAAAACTTTGACCGTTGTTACCAGTATTCAACCACTGATTATTTGGTCTGTTGCCAACACCCTGACCATTATTGCCAGTGTTTGGCCATTGATTGTTTGGTCTATTTCCAAAATTTTGTCCATTAGTAGATCCTTGATTTTGTGCGAATTGATTATTGTTATTACTGTTCCAATTAGTATCAAGTCCACTAAATTCGTCGTAGTTGTTGTTGTTCGATTGAGGTCTATTTGGACGTTGATTAAGTTGCCTAGGTGGTCTTAAAAAAGAGTTTCCCTGAAATCCATCTGTGGTATTTATTAGGAATACACTGAAACATACTAAAAAAAACCAGCTAAGATTTATATGTATAATATAAGAGTAAAAAAAATATTAATACTTTCCCTACTACGTTTCAGGATAACATTTAGGTTTTATTTTCATCAAATTTTCGATAAAAAATTTTCAGTTAAAAATAATATCAAGGCTTGTGATATATATCTAGTTTACGTACCCTAGAATATAACAGCTGCTTTTTTTTTTCACAAAATTTCAAGTATCATTATAAAACTTAATTGATCATCCGACTACAAATTATAAGTATAAAAACTTGTTCAAAAGAATTATTGTAGAATTTAACTTAAAATTTTAATAAACAATAATATGAATAATATTTTTAGTAATATGCTAAGGTAAATCGCTATTGAAATAACTAATGTAATTATTAATTTTACATGATAAAAATACAATAATTAAGATAAAAACAAGGAAAAAATATTACTACATTTAACTAAATCGATAACAGGCAAAGTCCATGGAAATTTTTCTATTGGCCTTGAAGTTACTGTTTCAGAAATAATATAATAACTAATGTCAATTTAAAATTAAGGAAATCTAAGTGTATTGATAAATAAAGTGTGATAGCGTATAAGTATATATAATTCGATGTAATACAATTGTTTATGAATTTAATAATTTTATATACAAATATAAATATTTTATAGTATTCTTGCACTATATAAAATTTAAAATGTTCATTACAAAAATGTTCATCACTGGGTGATTTTGTTTAATGTTGCAATAACTTAACACACTACAAACCACTTTTTGTATGAATTTGGTCTTTTTGATTATAGTGTAATTTTGAAAGAAATATACCCCCATTTTTTTTGTATATGATCTTTTCATAAAAATGTAAAAATTAGAATTTAATTTTTTTCTTTAAAATTATAGTAAATATCAAGTTATTAGTAAAAAAAAATTATTTCTAAGGATAAATTTCAGGGGTGACTTTTGAAACTTGAGCAGGAACCTACAATTATTTATTTACTATTAAATAAAAATAGTAAAATAGTCTAAGTAAAATTTTGATTGGTCGATTGTCAGTTTTGTATTATTATTTTCGAGTGATATTAACTTTTGTTATAAACGTTGAAGAATTTTTATCTGTGCGTTATGATAAAAATAGAATGACACTTAACATTACTCCGCTTCTCAATTTTACTAAAACTTAAAATGCTAATATCTCAAAAAGTAAGCTATATCAATTTATAAAAATCACACTGTATACTTTTAATGTGAAATAATCTAAAAAGCAACAAAATATATTAATGATGAAAATTTTAATTTTCATATACAATTTTTAAAATATTATAATTCTTAATTAGTCAGTTACAATTTAGTTTTTTATACTTGAATGTATGAGCTATTTATTGTGATCGTTTGAATAAATTTAAAATGTTTGTTAAAAATGTACTTTTTTATACTTTGATGATATTCAACTTCTTAAAATTTATGAGGTTAAAAATGTTTTCATATTTAGTGTGATTACGATGATGTATTTACTAAAAACGATATGAAAATCTTAAAGCAAAGAAGCTATTATAATGGTAAAAAAATTCACAGATGTATTAATTTTGTAGTAGGTTAAAAAATCTTTCAAGTTATTTCGTGATTTTACTAATCATTGAAACAGTATTTATTATAATCAGTATAAATAACTATTAACAATTAGTTATTTATTAAAATTATTATTGGAAAAAAATAATAAATTTAATGTTTTTACCAAAGAAATTGTTATTTTAAGTTTAAACATTTAATTTAATAGTAATAAAATTGATAAAAAAATTCATATTGTATACAAATGTTACAACAAAGAAGATTATTATAGTAATTCTGATTTCAATTAAAATATATTGGCTACAAAATTAATTCAGTTATCATAACATGATAATTATTTTTTATATATTTTATTAGTATTGAAAGTAATAAAATTAATGTTTTAACGTATAAATTTTACTTACTAGCTAACAAAATATTAGTCTGACAACTCATGACTGCGTATTGATATAGACTGATGCGATAATGATATTCTGCATTTTTATCTGGAAATTTAGTGCGAACTAGAACGAAGTAAACTGGTTTTTTACATCAATGGTTATCATCATAATCTGTGATTAGTGAAATGCTTATATTTAAAATTTTATCATACAAATAAAATTTAATTTACATATTCTTACTTCTTATTTATTTGACAATAATTTATGATTAATACTCTAAAATAAATTTAATGAAACTTTAAGTTAATTGAAGCCAATTTTATTTTTTATATTCCTCTAAATTATTTACTAATTACATACGTGTTTTTAGAAGTGTATTCTATAAAACCTGTATTTAAAGATATCAATCATTTATCAATTTTTTTACCTTTCTTTAATCATTAAAAAGACTTAAATCTAAGTTATTTTTCTATTTGTTCATTTTCCTGAATAACACAATTTTTTCAACTTATTTTATTTTATTTTTACGAACAGCCTTATTTGGGTTATAATTAAATTACCATAAGGCTAAGAAGATTTCTAAATGTCACACCGCAAGGATGTGATTTAACCCAAAATTGAGGGCTGATTCGCAACACAGCGTGATCTCCTCAGTTAGTCGAGCCTAAGAGCTACATAATAATACCTAAGATCCACGCTTCATAATCACTCAATGCAGTACAATTCTTACAATTCAATAAGCAATTTTCTTAAAATTGTTGTTGTTTTGAATTTTTTGTAAGAAAAAGACTAATATAGGTATTTTGAAATTTTGATTAAATAAAATAAATTGTTAGTTAATTTTTATATATTAGTGACAAATAATAAAAAAACCCAGCAAATGGGGTCGCGGCACAGTGGTGACGTAGCATAGTTGGATCAAGTATAATGATATCTGACAATGATTAAAATCACTATCATAAAAAACGCTTCGATACAAGTCTTTAGATAGTATTTAATTTTAAAAAATTGGCGGATTATTCCAAAAGCTACATGATCTGCTAGTTCCTTATTAATATCCTGATTAAGATAAAGTATGTCGAATAAAAAAGTGATTATTAAAAAATACTACTTCTCATGAAAAAATTGTACTGATCTATACATTTTTCAAAAAGTTATAGCATAATAAAGTTAAAAATGTAAAATACAAAATCGAAAATTTTCACACAAAAATAGAATTTGGTAGCCATTTTCAATGTGAAGATAAAATAAAGTTCGACATTTTTTTTTTTGCATAATTAAGTACATTACATTATCTTTAATTTAAGATATATATAAAAGTGTCAGACCTTTCGGAACATTTTCAAAAGTTAAGTTGAAAAAGTTAATTTTTTGTGAAAAAGTTTTCATTTTAAATCCCCCCTTGTTGCCAGGTTAAGGGTTAAATTTATGAAAAAAGTATACCAAATGAAAGTTAATGATATCATGCATCTATATAAAAAAGAATTATATTGATATGTACATTTTTGAAAAAGTTATGGCACTTTTAAGTAAAAAAAATTGAAAAAATTTCGAAAATTAGCGATTTTTAAATTTGGAATTTTTTTGGAGGTTTCCCCCATTTACGAGGAATGAGCTATTTTTTTCAAATTTTTAGGGTAATGTCTTCGACTAGATACGATTTGTGATCTTTTGACGTATCATTGAAAGAAATCGATTCGGTGAGAGCCAAGAAAAAATGGTAACAGATACAAAAAAAAAAATAAATAAATAAACACATCTTAGTAAAACCAATATCTTCTCAGCTTCGCATCGAAGCTAATATATGCTTTTAATGTAGTCTAAGAATGCAAAAATTATTTTTTAAAAATTAACAGTGAAATGACTATTGAATGAAAAGTTATAAGAACTGTCAGTTAAATTTGGTTCACTCTATACATTATTAATCAGATTAATCCAATATCGTGTATTTGTATACAATTGATTTTATTTTAGAAGAACTTCGTCTTGAATATCCAAAAAAAAAAAATTTTCTTAAGTATAACAACTAAACATATTTTCTAATTACGACTTTGGTTATAAAAACAAAGAATAATATTTAATAACCAATATAATTACCAATAGAAGGATGTAAAACTAATATTTATTTTATATTCTGTTTTACTGATTAGTATTATAAGTATTGTTTTTCCTTTTAACTATTTGATATTACAGTAAAATTAACCTAAGTAAAAATCAGTTATGATTTTTGTGTAACGAATGGTAATTAAAAAAATAAACCTCTTGGAATAAAATAAACAATTTTTCAGTTATTTGTCTTTTATAATAATAATAATAATTTTATTTAATTTTATCTTATGTTTATTGGCCATATTCTATTTGTTGTCACTAAGAAACCTAAATAGCTTATTCTATCAAAGAAAATACATTTTTCATTACTTCTTTTACGTCCGTCAAGTCTCAACATCTCTTAAAATTTATATCGTTTTCATATTAATATAGTTGCTATTTGAGATGGTGTGTCCGAATTGATAACACGGTTGTGCTTGACGCGCACTGCCTCAGGTTCGAAATTCAGTCACGAGCGGCTTCATTAGCTGAACGAGAGATCAGTTAGGTAATTGGAGTCACCATCCCTCTCTCGAGTGATGGACTAACCACCCGTCCCGGAATATCAATGATTAAGAAACGTCCTCCTTTGGGCGAGACTAACCCTTAATGGGCTTATAAAGCATTAAAAAAAAATTATTATTTAGATTGCTATTTGAATAAAAAAATGTAACTTATCTTATCAATCATCAATGAAGTAATTGTTTAATCTTATACTTGTATTTTTATCAGTAGTACAAGATCTATAATTATTGCTAGTCATGAAAAGTCTTTGCCTTGATTTGGAACCGAAAAACTTTAGTTCAAGCTTTACGCGAAGAAGTTAAAACGTTATCGTTAATCAGTAATAATTCTTTATCAACAAATGATGATTATAAAAAAGAAAACTACAGAATCGATACAAGAAATCTTGTAACAGAATTTATAATTGCACCAGATCTAAACAAAACTATTAAGGTGTTCAATGGTTGTGAGTTCATATATGAAGCGGATGATTGGCTCAATTCAGTGGAAGACTTAGCTAATTTGAATAATTGGCCGTTCAATCTGCGACTTCAGTTTGTTCAGTTTGCAAGCAATTGGTTGTTAGGACGAAATGTTAACAATTGGGATGAATTTTTGTTAAAATTTAAATTAACTTTTGTCCGGGAGTTACGTGTTACAGATAAGTGGAATACAATGTATCGTCGTAAAAAATACCGAAATGAGTGTTTGATGGATTTTTTCCAAAATAAAGTTAAATTGTGACGTGAATTAAATTTAAACATTTTTAAAACGAAAGATCATGTACTACAAAGTCTATATAATCGAGAAATGGCTTTATACGCTCTTAGTAGGAGTTATGATGATGAAGAGAGTTTGTTATCTGATCTAGTTAATTGGGAGGGATTTAATAATCTTAGACATGAAAGGATGATGAAAACTGAAAGGCCCAGTAGCAACACAGTTCAAAACAAAAATGCAACATATGTTATTCCACAAAAGCGTGAAAGTGTTATTATAGAGTCAAAGGTGATGTTGAAAGTTATAAATGTTATCGCTGTCACTAGTCTGGACATATTTTTAGAGATTGTCCAAAAGGTAAACGAGTCTTTGCTTGATACGGCTGGGTACTAGAAACAGAGGATTGGAATGATATGATTCTAAAGACAAGAAAAGTGTTGGAATGTTTTATAAAGACAAAATTAACTTTGAGTCCATCCAAGTGTGTATTCGGTGCCAAAAGTATTGGGTTTTTGGCATTTTTAATTTTCAGTGGGAAAATCCAACCGGGCAAAGACAAGCTGAAGGCAATCATTAAGTATCCAACACCTAAATATGTACATGAGTTGAGAAGATTCATTAGATTAATTAGTTATTTTAGACGATTTGTGCAGAATTTCTCTATAATAGCCGAGCTTTTGACACTTTTCACATAACAAAATGTGGAATTTAAATGGACATCAGAACAAGAAAGTGCTTTTGAAACTTTGTGATGCAAGTTAGTTAGTAAACTGGTTCTTAAATTATTCAATCCAGAGGCATACTCTACTGAATTGCATACGGATGCAAGTGGGATTGGAATAGCTAGTATGCTTTTACAACGAGACCATACAGGGGATCCTTTGCAATTAGTATTTTGTGTAAGTAAAAGACTAACTGAAGCTGAAAAACATTATCATGCTATCAAATTAGAGCTATTAGCTATAGTCTGGTCGATTGGACGCTTGCGTTCCTTGTTACTTAAAATTAAGTTTGTTATGCTTACGGATTGTCAAGCTTTAGTAAATTTAAATACTCATAAAACTATAAACCCTCAAGTGGCCAGATGGTTTGACTTGTTTTAGGAATATGACTTTGACAATGTATACAATTTTTTGAATAAAGAATAAACTATAATATATATAAGGCACGTTTCATTATAAACTTATAAAGATCTAATATAATGAACATCAAAGTTATCACAGTATAAATAATGTGAACGGGAGCCATTTATTACTACATTACAATATGACACAAACAATTCAATTAATTGGGTAAAATAAAACAAACAACAAGAAGAAAACGTCAAAAGAATACTTATCCGTATAGCTTGTGGATAGCTTGAAGTTGGAGTCGAATGAGGCGTAGGATAAATGGATGAACAGGAAGATTGAAAAACGTCGTGCAAAACTAAATGACAAAGCTGATGACTACGGCGAATGGCCCGATGCCGAAAATCAAAATGGAGAAAACTGTATACGATTTGCAGAATAACAGAGCTACACACACATCAAATATTTACTGTAGGGCAAATAGGACTGCAATATGACTATAGCACACACCAGAGAAAAATATAAAATTTAGAGAAAATGAATATTGAAGCGCAGCCGAATCATAGACAAGTATAAAATAATAAACTGAATGTAAACTCAAATAGTCATTGAAGTGGTTAAAACGACCGAACGCCGCGCCAGTCCTGCAAACTAAACGAAATCGCATCCACAACTATGCCCAACATAATAATTACTATAATAGCTAAATGTATAGGTAGAAGAGGACGAACAATTTTTTTCCCTTTGAATATCATTCATTTAATAAACTAGTTTTTAATAATAAAGCGTCTTGTAAAGATAAAGTTGAATAATCAAACTTTATTGAAAAATAATTATCTGTATAAATAAATTCGATAAATAATAATCAGGATGAGTTATATTATAATATACAAGATACGTTGAATTCTACAATTTAATAGTATAATCTAATTTAATAGTTTCTACAAAACACCGTCAACAACTTAATATTTTCATTATGAATTGTTATTGAGTATAATAAATTCAAGCCAACAATTAATTTTAGTTTCAAATTATTTTTTTAATCATATTCAATACAATTATAGGTTAAGAAATCCCAACTCAGCACAGTGGAGACGTAGCATAGTTAGAACAAGTATATATGACATCTGACAGTGATAAAATCACTATCATAAAAAACGCTTCGATGTACATCTGTAGTGTTTAGTTTTTAGAAGGAATTATTGAATTATTCCAAAAGCAACAAGAACTCCTATCTCCTTGAAACCAACCACAGGAGGGGCGCAGTGTGCTGAATTGTTTAATGGTCACATATATATTAACTAGCCTATAAAATAATGAATGATAAATTTTTTATTATTATATAAAAAGGTATTATTTCAATACCGCGACAAATTAGTGATAAAAATAATATAACCCATAATTTACTATTACTCTTTTATTTAGAATAGTTATAACTTCCGAAATAATGTATCAAAAGTAATTATCGACCAGTCATTATTTTAATTAGATCATTTTTTTATTATATAAGCTAGTTAAATATGTACGTTGCCATTTAAAAAAATAATGCTGACAGTCTTATAAAGTATAAAGGACGAACTTAAAAATTATTATAATTGATCATTTTTCAAGTCAGGTATCATTTATACTTGTCTCAACTATGCCACGCCACAATTGTGTCCACTGGGCTTTTAAATTTAGAAAAATTACAAACTGTTTCAAATAGATTTATTTGATGAGATAGAGCATTGTAGGAACTTTTAAAGAATAAAATACATAGTATCCTCTTGATCAGTCCATCTTTTGAGTCTTAAAAATTACTTGGAGCGTTTAATCCGGAATATAGAAAAATTACAAATTATTCTTATAAAATTTTACATATACTATAGTTTTTAAAGAATTTCCAAATTTTTTTTATAAAATGTGAAACTGTGATTTATTTGATATAAATCAAGATTGATAAGTATGCATCACTACCTTTAATAAATGTGCGGTATTTTCCTAAATTATTTTTTTTTTTAAAGTGTTACGTTATAAATTTTATAATAATTAGAATGATAACTACGGCTTACGAAATATCTTTGAAATTATTAGTGTCAATCATTATTGTTAAAAAGCATTATTTTATTTTCTTATAACGAACACTGAGCTGTTTATACGAAATTAACTTTCTGCTATCATTCCTTTTACTCTAAAATTTTATTAATTTTTGATTTCAAATAGCAACATTAATTCTTTTTATATCAGATTTATTCAATTGAAAAAAATAATGTTAAATTTTTTTTTTAATATTATTTGATTTTTAACGAGTTTCAACCATTTAAATTTTAAGGTCGACCAGAAAAAAAAGAATACATAGTTTTAAAAAACGAGATCTTTTCGTACCTTAAATTGATAAGTGCTACCGGCTTATACTAATTTAACTACGGTAGTGATTATCGATATACGAAATAGTAATGTTTTTTTTAAATAACGGATTTAAAAAAAAAAAACTTGCCCAAGTTATTTTTTAAAAATAATATTGATCATCAATCCAAGTTACACAATGCACATATATATTATTAAAAAAAGTTTAAGTCTTTCAATGATAGCTTTTCAACTTCTCTTAAAATAATAAGTTAATTTAAAAATTTTTTCTTTGAATTATGTTTATCCTATATGTATTTCCATTTATTTGCTATAAAATAACTACTAGGTCCATTCCTTAAATCTTATAGGGTTTACAACTNCATTTATTTGCTATAAAATAATTGTTAGGTCCATTCCTTAAATCTTATAGAGGTTACAACATATTTTTTTAAATGACAGCATATATATTAAACTACCTTATAATATAAAAAATGATCTACTTAAGAAAATTAATGACAACTTTAGGGCCAACACTTTAGAAGTTATTAACATTTTAAAATATAGACTGCAGGTGAAACTCGCATGCTGCAATGTTTATCATTAGTCATTTTGGACCTCTAGAACGAGATTTCCATAACTCAAAATTTATCAATTTTGAATTATGATGGGTAATAAAAAATCATCTCTATACAATAGAAGAACGCAACATTCAATATTTTTTATTTATACGTCACTAAGAAGACGTGTCAGTATAGAATTATTAAATTTTTAGCTAGTTTTCAAAGTAACAGAGTCATATTTACTTTATGGCTAAATACATTTTTAAATTTATCCATTTAATTACTGAAGTCAAAATTCAACACTGTCATATTTTAGTATATGGCTATCTTAAAATCAATTTATGTATACAATAAATCCATATCTTAATATATTGCAGTCTTCATGCAATTATAAAATTGTAAAAGGCCATAAGACTAACTTTTAGGGTTTAACTGAATACTTCATAATGTTCGAAAAAGTCATATGGTATAGTATGTTTGTGAGTATTAATGTTTGTAAGTTTCAAACTCAAGGTTAAAAAAACTCGGTAAATTATTTTAGTTACAAACTTTAAATCGCCTTTTCTCAAAACTATAAATTTTAAGTTGTGACAGTCTTATTCTAGAGGTGTGAATTCTTGACCACACCACTCCCATCTAAGTACAAAAATGTGAATATCTTCCGTAGCACTGCTCCGATAGTCGCTATCAATTGTCGTTTTCTTAATTAGATCATTCTCTATTTTATAAGCTAGTTTTATACGTATGTTACCACTAAAAAAAATAAAGTTGATATCCTATAAGATATAAGAGATGTACTTTTACATATTATTTCATAACAGTTAAATATCTGTAACTTACAAAATAAAAAAAATTTCAAGAAACGTACTATTTTAAGAGAAATTGAGTTACTAGCGTTAAAAGAATAACGTTGGATATAGAAACATTGTGTAATCTGGAAAAAAAGTTTTTTATATGTGTATTTTTTCTTAAATATTCTTTAGTGCATAATTAACAGGTCTATCTATCGCTAATATTACTGCATAAATCCTTTCTGGTATTACTTTTCTTAGGTTTTATAGTTTTTTGAGAAAATTTTAATATTATATGATACTTTTTTCTTAAGAAAAAGTCGACGAAAAAGCATGTCACCCATTAAAGTAAACGTTAATCGTTATACTGATACTAAAAATTAACCATAAGAGTGACTATAATATTTAAAAAAATTAAATCATCAATGTGAGAATTGATTCTGTGATGAAAGAAGCATAGTAAAATAATATTTCATGAATATTTAAAGTAAACAAAATTTCATTTTCACTCTAAAAAAATACATTTGTATTCAGTAAAACAAATGATTCGTATAATATATTCATTTTATTCATAATATACTTTTTAGCCTATTTTAAGTTTCATCGTTTAAATTGTGTATTTAGATTATTTTATTATTTTTATTAGGGAAGGGGAATAATGTGCACCTTAATAGCTCGTTAACTTATAGTTTTTATGCATTAGTTATAAGAAACAACAATAATCATTTGACCCAGTTATTAAGTGTACACTATTTAATAACAATATTATTATCATTTTATTGTTAACATTCAAAATATTAAAAACGGAAGTGAGTGAAATGAAATAATAAGTTTTTCAAAGTTCTCAAAGTTAAAATTTTTAAACAAAAAATTATTATTTTAATATTTACTGATAATGTTATCATCATATAAGTACAGATGCTGGGCTAAGATCTCTCTAACGTCTCCTAATTTCGTTTAGGTCACTTTATGTATTAAAATGTTCGTTCTAATATTATTATTAATCCATCGAAATAATTATCTACAAGGAATGTACTAAATAATGGCTATTATTAGAAATATTAAAAATAATTTTTTTAATATATCTAAGAGAAATATTAAAAAAAAGTGCTCTCAACGTAGTCTAACATAAAATTTGTTCGAAAAAAAATTCAGAAAAATCATTACTGAATCAAAAGTATAAGAATTGTCAATTAAATTTTATACACTCTGTTAATTTATAATAATTTTATCACAAAAAAATTTTATTTTGTATCAACTTTTAATGGTATTTTTAATTTAACTAAAAAATACTGAAAAACTATTACGATTGATATTTTATGGCTAACTTATTAAACCGACCTTGATCTCAAATAAATCCNATTTTGTCACAAAAAAATGTTATTTTTATGAAATTTTATTTTGCTTCAACTTTTAATGGTATTTTTAATTTAACTAAAAAATACTGAAAAACTATTACGATTGATCTTTTATGGATTTATCTATTAAACCGGCCTTGATCTCAAATAAATCCATGAGTATATACAAAATAAAAGTAATTGAAGCATATTCTATATGATGTCAGAGTCTAAAACTTTAATATATTTTTACAACAAATGACTATTAATTGACTGAAAAGATAAGATTTATTTTAACTATTTATATTCATGTATTATGTCTTGTAAATAAAAAAAAAATAAAGATTTAATCATGAATATTATTTTAAGTACTTATAAATTACAAAAAGTTCATAGACTAAAAATCTAATTAATTTAAAAAATTTTATATAAATTATGGCTATTAAAAAATCATTCGATAATTTTATAAAAATTCAACTTCTCCCATAAAATTTATAAAAAATATTGATACTACAACTTAGTGTAATGTAAATTTATTCAATAATACAATGTATTAAATACAATGTAATACAAAAACCAATTTCTACTATTACATCGTATGATTTACAAATATATTTTTAAAGATTAAAATATCAAATCATCGACCAGTTGTCCATTAAAACTACTTAGCAGCAAGCAGGAAGAATACGATCGGTTGATGTGACACATCTGCCAATATAGTCTAACTCGGTCTCTGTAAAATAAATAAATGATATTAATTATATTTTAGTCATAATATAAAGACGTATTTTTAATTAAAAAAATAAATTCATTAAAATTATTTATTGATAAAGCATAATTAACTAGACATAGTAATTATTTATGAATTTTGGAAATAATTAAATAATTATTATATTATTTATTATGTTTAATTTGAAAAATTCTCAATTTTATTTATCTATTTGTTTTTTAAAGGTATTAAATTAATTTTGTTAAGAATTTATCAAAAAGTTTTAGTTCATTTTATATTATAAAACATTTTTTTATTATGCTATTTTACTAAACTTATATCTACTTTTACTTAATATTTTAATTAAAAAAAATTTATATTAATAAAATTAGATTAATAAATTATTTATAATTTAGGATTTTCCTTGTATGGAATGTTAGGATTCTAAATTTCATTTGATTAGGTGTAACTATAAATTTAATCCAATTGTTAGTATAAGATTTTAAGTTTTCGTAGTAGTTGTTTTGTAAAATATTTAAAGTATTTTACTAACTTAAATGTGACCAGTGGGACTTATATTTTAATTGTTTTTGCGTCAGAACAAAAAAAAAATAAAACAATTAAAAAAATACAAAACGAAAAACTATAAAACAACTCATTAACACTATTTACTCTAATGCCTGAGAATGAAAAGGTTATAACGCAAAATCGATCATTTTGAGTAGACCATTTTAAAAACAAAATTATCATACAGTCATATAAAACATTTAATTTAAATTTAATTTATTCGTTATATATCAGTGTAACAACTTTACTGAGGACTTAAAATATACGTGGTTCATTTTTTTAAATATTTATAAAACAAATGTTTTCTTCAAAATAATTTCACTAGAACCATTTCATTCTGGCCAGACGTAATAATATACCAATTTAATTTCAATAAATACACGATTTAAGTTATTAAACAATTAATTTATTAAATATTGCACTTACGAACTCCACATTCTCTCATACAATCTAAAACCCTTGAGTTTTGATATGTTCGAGCATTAGTTCCACAAACAGGGTTATATTGATAAATTACTTGTGTTTTGCAACGTATTTCACATGAGTTATGAAGGGCTGAACTAGCTTGGTTATTTGTCTGTTGATTTCCGTTGTTATTTGATGAAGTATCTTGTCCATTATTACTATTACTATTGTTATCGAATGCTTGACCATTTGAAGTACTACCTTGTGCATTATTCAAATTTTGATTTCCAGAAAATTGGTTACCATTATTATTATTATTTTCTAACCCAGAAAACTCATCATAGTTGTTGTTTGGATTATTACTATTTGGTCTAGAACCGAATCCTTGTTGACTGCTACCACTACTAGGCCATTGATTATTCGGTCTAGAACCGAATCCTTGTTGGTTGCTACCGCTACTAGGCCATTGATTATTCGGTCTAGAACCGAATCCTTGTTGGTTGCTATTTTGAGGTCTTGAGTTAGGACGTTGATTTGCTATTTGTCTATTTGGCCTATTTGGCTTAATTGGATAATTTTCATTTTCGAAAGACAATTTTCGTATATAGTCGGGAAATATTATCGAGTCTGTGAGAAATCTCTCACATGCAGCTAAAGCAAAAATACTGAAAGCTATATAAAAAAATAAAATTAATAGCTTATAAAAATTCAATTTAATTTTAATAAATGTATATTATATTCATGCAAGCTAAAATAATTAAGTACTACACATTAATTTATCAAAAAATAAACAAGAAATAGAAAAAATTAAATTAAACAAATTAAGGTTATGGACTATAAAGAATAAAAACGGTTATTGATATTATTTCGTGGATAATTTATACGTAGAAAGTTATCGATAGTATTCTTAATTGAATCTTAATATTCATTTTCGCTAAAGTGAGTTATACACCAGTATTTTAATTATGATTATTCAAAAATAAATACTTAAATGATAATTGTATATTACATATATGTAATTGCAGATATAGATTTAATAAAGTACTGTATCCAAAAGAATAAAATAATGTTACGTTCAATAATTAGATAATGCGTTGCTTACTTAATTACATAAGGTAAAATCGTAAAATTTAAGAATTATTTTTCACAATAATTGTAAAAACAATAATTTTATTATTATAACTAAAAGACACGTTACGTGACTTAGTTACACTTTTCTAATTCAAGTTACACACTATTTTAGGCTTTAAGATTGTTACTTGAATAATATAAGTAAAAAATATTTAACAACATAAAATATCGTATTATTACAATAATATTATATAATATATGATTTTACCGTTTGTATTTAAATAAATCAACACATTCTTAAACTATTAAAAGTAATTATTCAAACTTTATTTTTACTTTATTAGTAAAAATTGCATAGTAAATTGTACATTTATAAAAGTAAACATTTAAAACAGAGTATAGATACTTACTAATAAACAAAACTGCTGTATTAGAATACATGTCTGTGTTTCGCAGTTAACTGATGGTTCAATTGCTGTTAATATAATTAATATAGGTACATAAATGTTATTTATAGGAAATGTTGTTTTGTAGTAAACCGGTTTTTTATGATTAAATACTATCAACATTGAAATAACTCAACGGTTTCTTGTCGGTGTATTGAAAATAAAAAATTTCATAAATTGGTTACCCGTAGAATATCTTTTATTGAAGTAAGATAAATTTTATTAAAGTTTACACAGGAAATTTACTATGGAATGCCCAATGAATAACTTAATTACCAAAACCCAGGTTCGTCTTCATTATTCTGGTTTTTCTGTTGACAATTTCTATTGTCACTATGACTAATGTTTTCAAACTGTAAATGACTTGGATCGTTCTTGGCTTTTTTTAAGTTCATAATTTTCTGGCAATATTTCAGTTGTTGATGTGCATCTGTTGATATGTTCATTTTCGAAAATAAACCACAGTCGTCTGAACAGTCATTTGTATCGAACAAACTATAGTTTAAATTATACTTTATTGAAATGTATAATTATTTATATTATGTGTTAGTGAACCGTGGTGGGTTTTGATATTACATTTTTAATAAATTAAGTAATTCTATAATCAGTTAAACTTATTGAATTGAAATTGTAATAATTATTGAAGTGAAACTCTTTTATTTATATTAACATTTTGTATTGTCTTAAGATTCGATTATTAATTTTGATAGAAAAAATGTATACCTTTGATTATTGATAATACAATCANATGTATACCTTTGATTGTTGATAATACAATCTGACAAAACGCCCGATACAGTGTCAGTGACTAAACTACCTTCACTTTGTGTTTGTTCAAATTCATCTATAACTGAATCAACAAACATTGTTTTAGCTGTTGTGTCGTTAATATTTATTACGGTATTGCTCAAACGATTTTCATTGAAATATGGACGAAAAGGTATTTGTACCTCACCACCTTTAGAACAGTTTTCCATTATCCACTTAGCTCCAGCATCGGAAGGCACCCTTAAAAAATTATCAAATAATTTTATGATTTAACTGAATGAGAAAGTTAATTAATTTAAAAAAATAGACTATAATAATTGATAATAATAGTATTTTGTCATAAAAAAAAACAATTC
Organism: Daktulosphaira vitifoliae; assembly: GCF_025091365.1. Lineage (NCBI taxonomy): Eukaryota > Metazoa > Arthropoda > Insecta > Hemiptera > Phylloxeridae > Daktulosphaira > Daktulosphaira vitifoliae. The sequence continues at coordinate 13,418,044 of NW_026099576.1, read as the reverse complement.
AGAAATGTTATCCCAGGAAAACCTTATTCTTTTATATTTTTCCTGAGTAATCTCAAGTACCTAAATATGGGTTTTTAATTATTTTAAATACTAAAAATACTAAAAACGGGTTTCTATTGNGACAAAACGCCCGATACAGTGTCAGTGACTAAACTACCTTCACTTTGTGTTTGTTCAAATTCATCTATAACTGAATCAACAAACATTGTTTTAGCTGTTGTGTCGTTAATATTTATTACGGTATTGCTCAAACGATTTTCATTGAAATATGGACGAAAAGGTATTTGTACCTCACCACCTTTAGAACAGTTTTCCATTATCCACTTAGCTCCAGCATCGGAAGGCACCCTTAAAAAAATTATCAAATAATTTTATGATTAAACTGAATGAAAAAGTTAATTGATTTAAAAAAATAGACTTTAACAATTGATAATAATAATATTTAGTCATTAAAAAAAACAATTCAGAAAAGTTATCCCAGGAAAACCTTTATCTTTTATATTTTTCTGAGTAATCTCAAGTACCTATATATGGGTTTTTAATTATTTTAAATGCTATATATAAAATGCATTACAAATCAATTTTAATATTAAAGGTATATCAGAAAAATGTATTAGGTCTAAAATCAAGGCTTAAAGTGAGGAGGAATACAAGAGACTCATCTTTTCTGAACAAGCGTTTCCGTTAAAATTCATTTAAATATATATACTGTATTAATAAACAAAAATATCAAATTATCCTAGGGGTTGGGTTTGGTTTTCTAATTGGTTATCATTATATTTGTTAATTTCAACTAAAGATAATTTTGTGGTAATTAATTTTTTATTTATTAGGTATGTCGATAAATTATTTAAATATCTCAATGTTTTTAAGCTAAAATCATTTAATGATTAATTTCTTATAGATAAATACTCTATAACTAACTAGTTTTATAATTATTTGGTTTTTATCTAATTTAATTTAATTGATCTCTGAGTTAAAAATGAATCAACATAAGCATAAATTCAGTCAAATTCTAAGAGGTACTAAAATTATTTTAAATACTAACGTAGAGGCTAATATTTTTTTAATGACTTCTTAAAAAATAAAGGTAAAATCAGCAAAAACTCAAGACGCTAAACTTCTGGCACCCTTATTTGATTATAATTTAATAAAATTTCAATCTGTTGAATATCTTTAGAATAAAATTTTTTATTCTATTTTAAAATATTTAATTTTATAACATTTTATTTTATATAGAAACAATTTTTTTTTGTTATAATATATAACGTTGTTGTGCAGTTTAAATCTAATTACTTACGGTGAACAAAACTGATAATATAAATGCTTTTTTTCGATTTTATTATCCATGTTAGCAAAAGTTGACATGTTAATTTTAAAAGTTAAGTTAATCATGTAAATAATTTATATGATGATTTGTGACTAAATTAAATTGAAACGTTAACTAAAGAATAACTTCATATTAAGTTGAACGGTTAAGAAAAGATTTGCTTTTTAAAAATGTGAAATATTTTTAGTAAAATTTAAATTAATAATTTGATCATTTTTATAAATAACTCATTTTTTTATATTTTAATTGGTGTATTATATAATTATAATTATAATTATAAATATATTGGATTCTATCAATTATTATTTTTTACATAGTTCAAAATTCATTTAATAAAAATTTTCATTAAAAAAAATATATGTAACGTTTTATATATATGAGGTTTTGACATCTTTAATAACTTTTTTCCGGTGAATATTTTGCGTACTTTTTTTTTCATTTTCACAGCTTTAAAATATGTCAAAAATATTTTTTTCATTTATTTAATAAAAAACTAAAAAATTATTTAAAATTTTTTTAAATTTAAGTATAAATTACATCTACTTTCACTACATACTCACTAAAAGTATTAAAATGTTCATAACACAATGAGTAATTGTTATCGACCAATCAAAATTATTTGTTTGGAAAGTGATAAAAAATAGTTATTTTGAAATAAATAATATATAAATAGTTTTCATAAAAATTAAAAAAAATTAATTTGACTGCCGATTTTTCATGGAAGGGACAATTATCAAGAAAAATTTAATTTTAATATTGTAGTTCACAACAAAAACGTTTATATAATACTAGGCTTCGTCTAGATGGGTTACCGCCCGAAACCTGGCGCCCTACAAGACTTATGCACCTTCGGATCGTAAGCCTTTTTAATCCGACCTCATAAGAAGGCCACTGATTCTGGTAAGAATACTCAGCTGTACTCGGCACGATAAGTGTTTTGCAGGAAAAAGTATCATATCAAAATCAGTGTAACAAAAATATATTAAAAATTTAATTAATAAAATCAGGTAAATCCAAAAAGAGTAATTGACTTGAACATTTATTATCCACAATTTCAGAGTCAACATATACAGAATGGTCAATAACTAAGAAAACAGGTAAATTGTTACAAATAAAGAGAACAACAAAAACCCGTTTTCTTACTTACTGAAAATTTATATATGCGCGAAGAACGAGATGATAACCTCATTTGAAATATGTGTGTGGACATAAAAAAAATCTTGTAGAACGGTAAAAAATGAACGGATTAAATTAATATTTTTCATGATATCTCAGAAACTTCTTTGGGCGGGTGTGTTGATGATTTTAAACCTAAAGTCGTAAAACACTGACGTCAGCTTTTTTCTCGAAAAAGGTTGAAATTTTAAACGCTCATGAGAGCGAGCGGCAAAAATTGACCGCTCTCATCAATATTTTTTCTAAAGTCTGGTGGCCGAGTACTTTTGTTGAAAAAAAAGTTTTTGAAAATCGGAGCACACTAAGTAATTTTTCCAGGAAAACGTAATTGGATTTAAAGTCAAAAACTCATAGCAAAAATATTGGAAAGAGTTTTTATTTTTTCATAATTAGCCATTTTTAAATAGCTTAATTTTGGTATAAGTTTTGGTTTGTCAGAAATCTCAGAATAAAGAAATTATTGTTGTAAAAATTGTAATTTTTATTACTTTGACGATCAATTTCTTATAATAGAACAATTGTTGGACAACATATTTAATTAGATTTTCATAAAAAGTATACCAAAATAAAGCGTGTGGTTTCTAGTATACTTTATTAAAATTTCATTAAAATACGTATTTTTCAAATGCAGAAAAAAATGCTTGAAAATGCCATTTTTACGGTACTATAATTTTGAAATATTTTTTTAGATTTCTAAAATAAAGTTTTTTTTTTCAATTTTCGGCGATGATAGGTAATAAGGTCGTGGTGTTTTGACACATAGATCAATAAAATAAGTTCAGCGAGAGCTGAGAATTTTCATGAACAGAAATTAAATAAAACACATTATGACAATAACAATCTCAGCATCGCATTGAAATTAAAATAGAATAAGTGTGCTCGTACTTGAGCAAAATTATTTATAAGAAAAACATTATAAATACATTCTAAACTTTCTTTTAACATAGTTCATAACACATAAATGAACACAATGATAAAAATTGTTTAAATGATCTATAATAATAGTATAATTATCTAAAATTATTAAAAATTTTTCTTTCATGTAGTAGCCAATATATTTTTTTTTAACCTAGTAATTAATTTTAAGATTATCTAATGTTACCTATTAGATACATTTATGTATGAGGCTTAATTTCCAAGGACTAAACAGAAAGATCTTCCTGCAAACACTGAGAATTATTCATACCTGATCATTTCGTTGGTTTCATAATCATGTACGGTATTTGTACGAGGATCATAAAATCCATCACCAGCGTCGTAAAAACCTTTAGGAGTCTCAGTCGCAATTTCACGGTTAGAGATTTGGCTACGTGCAGCTGGCTGCAAACCATGTTTATGCTCTAATACGTACCTAAAAATATGACATAAATGTAAAACGAACATACAAAAGAAAATATATATAGATATCATTAAATTTCAATATAAAGAAAGAATCTAGAGTAAATATATCAACTCAAATGAATTTATAATGGATTTACGATTTAACATTCAATGTGAACACCAAAACTTTCCTTTTTTCTGTTTTAGCTTAGTGCAATTTTAAAGGACAAAATAAACATATATGATATATTTAAACAACTCAATGTGTTTTATATCCATTCTGTAAATAGTGTTTTTAGCTTTAATTCGAAGCTATGGAAAAATGTTAGATGATTTCGATATNATTCGAAGCTATGGAAAAATGTTGGATGATTTTGATATTATTTAAACATTTTTATTTGAATATTCTATAAACCGTATCATTACTCGCAAAATAAATACAATATTTGAAAAATAATTTTTTATTTCTTTTAGTTACATATAATTCTTGATTTATCAGTTAATAATTACTTTTTACAATCATCCCTTATAACGTATATGGATGTCAATTTTATTTTTTTAAATGATAACATACACATTTAATTAACTCATAAAATAGAAAATTATCTAATTGAAAAAATGACTGGTCGAAAACAACTTTAGTACCAGTACTTTGGATGTTATTCTAGATATTTTTATACCTAGGTATAAAAATACCTAAGAGTATGGCTGGGAAATGACTAATGATAAAAATTGCAGCACCTATTTCTCACCTTCAGTCATAACTTTATAATGTTAATAACTTCTGAAATACTCGTCCAAAAGTTGTTATCGACCTATCTATTTCTATAAGATTATTTCTTATTTTATAAGTTAATTAAATATGTATGTTGCTATTTTAAAAAATAAAATTGATGCCTCTTTATGTTATAAGAGATGAATCTAAAAAATAATTATTAGCTGATAAACTAAGAATTATGTGCAGCTAAAAGAAATCAAAATTTATTTTTCCAATATTTCATTTACTTTGCGTAATCGAGTGATTTATGAAAAGCCGATCATTCTGTATGCCTTTATATGATTATAAAATAAAAATGTTATTTAATTCAGTATATGTTGATGAGATTCAATAAGTATATTTTAATCATAAAATACATTATACATTATTTTTTTTATTATTTTAATTAATTTTTTAACGATTTCAGTAAAATATTTTTTTCGAATTTGTCTTAACAACTATTTTATAATGGAAATTTTTATTCATATATAGAGTGAAAAAACATTCAGGAAGCCAATTGTAATTTTTTCTGATCTTAAAAAAGTATATTTAAAAAATGCACATGATTTTTTGGAGAGAAAAATCTAAATATGATAGATTCAACCTTCCAACCTACGCCTAAATTGTGGTTTTAACTTAAAATGAAGAAGAAACATTAGAAATTTAATTTTGATATTTTTATTTTATTAATACTAAAAATTTGACTCTTTGGCTCTTACTTAGTGCTCGGTTTGTATGGATTTTTTTTACTCGACTTTTACCCGGTTTTAGGTTTTTAATACTTTTTTTACCGGGTTTTACTCAGTACTCAATTTGCAAGTATTTTTTTTTTATCCTTATTTACTTAGTAAATGTCTATACTACTCGAAATAATTCTAAATAAAAGTAGTTCGAAAAATTAAAAATATTTTTACTAATTCTATGTAAAAATAACTAATTCTATATAATTATTTTTTGTACCAATTTTTCTTTTACAAATAAGTAAATTAAAGATATTTAAGTTTGCTTTCAAGTTATGAAGTTTGGAGAGAAAATTCTAATTAATTTATACATATTTACATCGAAGTGTAATCAATAAGATCACTATGTTAATATTTAAAAGTAGAAATAAATAGGAACTTAATTAAATTTTATTTAATTATAGAAAATTTTTGAAAAAAAAAATTATATTGCATATGTTAGTTTATATATATATATGGAAATCAAATAGTAATTAATACCAGTATTAATCAATCTACTTAAGTTCTAAGAGATTTCGTGATTATAGTTTATTTTGTTACAACGATGTTTAATATCATGTATTTTATTGAATTTAATTTCATAAAATTAAATGAGTAAATAAAATCTATTAAAAATTAACATAGGTTTGTTAGATCTCTTGTTTCAAATTTGTAATTTTAGTTAAGATTTCAACTTGGATAGAAAGCCATTAATAGCTTTTTCTCATATTGTAGTTTTTATTTTATAAAATACCTCCTATCAGTCATTTTACAGTACTTCCAATCTTTTAATTTGAACTTAAGACCGTCTTGAAATATATAAGTACGTGTTTGACATTGACCTTTATTCCAGATTCCTTTGATTTTAGATCCTATCGGGTAGTATATTGTTCCAGGTCCGTGAAAGAAACCGTTTTCGAATTTTCCTACATAAATGGCCCCTAAAATAAATACAATTTTCTTAAGTAGTTTAATTAGCAAATATTTTCAATACAACTTTACCTTCGGGCATATGATATTTTCCTAATCCATGCATAGTTTTCTCATTCCATTCTCCTTTGTAATAACTACCAGTCCTCAAGGCAACCCATTGCTCACAAGAAAATAAGGGTTTTCCCGGCTGTAGGTTTGATGTATATTCCATGTTAATCGACTTATTCATTGATGTAATATTCTAAATTCAAAAAATAATATGTATTTATAAATAATTAGTTTTTTGTAGAAATAATGATTATGTTATAAATGGTAACCTTGACTATAAAAGGTTTAGTGTCAATTTTTAGCGATGCAAATAAAATAAACTTTTATTTTATTAATCGTTTAAATTTATAAAGTTGTTATTATTTATAAATTATTTCTTAATATCTAGAAAACGTTACATTACCATAAACTTTTATTACATTAAATTATGTTCAAAGAACAATATTATAAATATCAAAGATTTATTATTTTTTATAAAGCAGTGTGATAGTATTTTACGTTTAAAAATTAAATTACATAACTAGATTACTTTTTTAACATACAGCAGTGTTAATGTCAAGGTGTAATAATTAATTTGAGATTGCAAAACAAGTCGGTCGGAATTTCCAATGGACTATCTATGTATTCAATACGCATGCAACATTTTTAACTATTCATCCTGTGTGCCACGGGGCTAAATTATAATTGGATAAATGTTTAAAAAATATAATATTATTCAATATTTAAAAGTTTATAATATTTTTTCTCTCGTTGCTTACTATAGTATCTAAAACTTCATAATTATACTTAATAGTAAATACTAATATTATACCAATAGTAAATAACTTTAGTTGTCGGTATAATTATTAAATTTAGTAGCGTGATTTAAATTTTTCTAGGGAAGGGGTACACTTATAATTAAGATTAAAAGGAGTCACACATAACAAAATTATTTGAAAAATCTATTGTAAAGCAAAACATTATGTTTTAATTGTTTTTCGATAAGAAAAATGTTGATTAACTTCCACAAATACTATAAAAAGGTCAGTGTTATATTAGAGTTTCATTTATTTTTCATGAATAATTTCAACTTATCAATTTAATTACTTAGTTGTAAACATAATTTTTATAAAAATTATCAAAGTGTTTAATATGTTAAAACGTAAATATACATAATTTATTTCCCATTAATTTCGTCTATTTAGAAATTACACTTCTCTAATTCGATTGCTATTTTTGCAGTTTCAAGCTAATTGGTATATAGATTATACTTGTTTGAGTCATAAACGAGTCGATTTTATTGGCTTCTCTGATATAACTCTACAGAACAACTTATTCTGACGCTAAGTAAAAATTACCTTTATACCTGATATTATCTAGTAAAAATATAAATAAAATATGATAATTATTCGTCAATCATAAATTAGATCTAATAAGGAGATGCAAAGCAAAAAGGANAATATGATAATTATTCGTCAATCATAAATTAGATCTAATAAGGAGATGCAAAGCAAAAAGGACAACTAATAACTTTTCAGTGTAAATAAAAGTATAATATTTGTATTAAATAACAACAAAATATATATTAGTTATTATGTTTTGTTTATTCAATTTTTAAAATACATCCAAAACTTTAAAATACATTGTATATTTATAAAATAAAATAAATATAAATAAACAACTTAATAAAAATACAATTTCGAATTTTCTTTGAATTGTTACTATTATTCTTCGTAAAATATTTAGTTTTATAAACGTGTAAAACTAGACACATTGTCCATAATAAACAATGGTAAAATCTAAAAAAAAAAAATATTAAAAAAAATCAGGATTCTACAATTTGAATAATGCTATTATGTTATCTTTATTTGTTTGTATAACAGTCAAGTATAGTTATTATTTAGTTTATATGTTTAAATAATCACAAAATAAAGTTGACTAAACTCTAAGAAATAATTCAAAAATTTGATTATTTGTGATCGATTTTTGTACTACAAGAGGAATTATCAAAATTTTATTTATTTTTTTATTGTATCTTACGTAGTTTTAAAAATCATTTAAATATTTGATCGAGTATGATAAATGTTAAAAAAGGTTCAAACGATACGCCATAAACATTTTAAATTCGTTAACTAAAATAAACTTGGGGGTAAAAATTAATACAGAGAGGTCAATCAATTCGGAGTCACTAATCTCGTCAAAAAACAAGTTTAGAGGTGCTGTTAATTTTAAAAAATCGTTTTATAATGTTTACTCATTTATGTATGATTTTAAGTTCTTACTTGAATTATTTTGACAGTTCGATCGCTTTAATTCACATTCATTTCCAAATGTTTTATATACTTTTGTACAGGCATCAAAGGCACATACAGGTTTAAAAATGGCTGGACATATATCTGGACAATTATTTGGATTCATTGGTGCAGCAGCAGTAAAGCCACTCATTGAAATTGCAGACAAACCTTTTACAAATGAAAAACTAATGATTAATCTTTAAGTGGAATGAATGGCATTGTGCAGAATGCAACCAACTTTCAACATTTTTATTTTATTATATTAATGATAAAAGATTAAGATATCAATTTTAAATAGCGTAGCATTTACAATTAAACGTTAGTTGAATTTGCTTAACGCAAATAACATTGTTTAATCATCCAATTCGTATAATTTAATTTTAAAACATATTTAACAATAAACACTTACCCACTAAGAAAAATAATGTTAGAGATGACATTATGAATTTCAAAAATTGAATATAGTAAATAAATATTTTTGACTAACGGGTCTCGAGTAGTAACAAAACGAATATTTACTACAATGCTTAAGATTCAGTTCCTTTTATACTCATTTTCTTACTCTATCTATTTTTTGGTAATTACATGCTTCACTCTAGTGTAGTTAATTTTGTTTAAGAAAATATAAGTACTTAATTACGAGGTCGTTTTAATATTTATAGTTTTATCTTTATGACATTTGTCGTAGTCATTGCTATTTAGTAATGACTACTTCATATTCTTTAAAGAATATTTAATTCTTTACTATGTGCATAAAAAAAAATAATAAAATTTATCCCCAACAATATTTTATTAAGTTAATTTTTTTTTTTAACTGTTTTAATGTAATATTATAGAAAAAGACAAAATAAAGGTGGGTGGTGGACATAAATCCCTCAAAAATAAAATTATTCTATGGTAAAGATACAATTTATTTTCTTTATTTTTGAACATGGTAATTAAAATTTTTTTCATATATATCCTCCCCAGAACAAAACCCTAACTATGCCTTTGCACAAAGAATTTATTTAAACAAATTACCTTACTCTTATATCAAACAAAAATTAAATTTAACGAGTTTTCATAATTTACATCATTTTTTAAATAATAAGGTATTAAATTTAAATACTACTAACAATTTGAGTAACAAACTTTTGTTATAATCCTTGCCGTGTATGTTTTGATATGATTTAATGTAAACTATAAAGGAAATGAAAAAAATGGTCAATTTATTCATAAATAAACAAACATTTTCTATTGTTGTCTTCAGTTAAAATTTAATATTTATGCTGTTTTAAAAACTATTTTGAATTTTAGTATTTCATTATATATAATAAATATTTTAAGGTTTTAGGTTTTTGGGAAATTTTTAAAATTTAGAATTTGTAAAATTCATCTTTAAATAATGTCTTTAAATTAACGTCTTTCACCATTGTTTTTATACCTTATACTTGGGGTCGGCTACTCGTATGCTAAATCTCCACATGACATGATCTGTCACATCACCTATATATTAAAATTTATCTTTAAAAATAGAGTCACAAATTTTCGGCCGGCGTTCCTCAAATGTTAAGATTTTTAAAGTAACGGGCATTCTAATGTTTTTATAAAAAATATTTAAGATGAAGAAAAATATCACATAATAAATCCCTCCAAAAATTCAATTGAAATTGCGTCAATAGAGATGACATTATGACTTTGAACAACGATTAGGAGATATATTTGGTTTTATTTTCAGGACATTTTATTGTAAACAAAGCAATATTCGCATTTTCGCATTTTAGTTATTATTTTTTGAATATTTTTTTTTTCTGATTTTATTTAGAATCTTTGTAATATAATAGGTAAAAAGAAAGTTCATGACATGTTATTTTAGTAATAATACGTTTATAGCCTTTTTAAATGTTGTAAACATCATGAATTTTTCATATACTAGGTGGTAGCTTTTAAATAACGGGACTGATCTTTTTTGACATTTATGGTATTATCTGCATTCACTTGATCCCCGAGAGTCAAACGGTGAATCAATATTTTTATATTGAGGTTCTGACGACCCTTAGTGAACATGTGAGAAGACAAAGACTTAATTTATGAAAGACCAAGTCTTAAATGTTTAACCAAGACGATGCAAGAATATCTTTGTCCGTGTAAGCGTTCTTTGCAGAATATGGCTCACATTGTCGGAATATCCACCTTGCCTCTGAGACTATTTTTATTTCCAAGAGTCAAATCGGTGCTAAAGAAGACAAGATTTTAAATTGTGGAAGCGGTTAAAGCAATAGCGTCAGAAGTTCTTAACCAGCTAACGGAAGTGGACTTCTAGCACTGTTTTCAACAATAAAAAAGTATTATGAAACAGTATAGGGATCGCCAAGGGGATGTACATTTTCTATTGCGATAGCAGACGCATACAAAGTTGTATAACATCAGTCCAGTCATTTAGCAGCCATATCTCGTATTTTACAAATATTTTATGATTTTTATTTTGTAAAATTTGTGGCATTTTCTTTTGTTTTTTTTTATTCATTAGTGAACTTAAAAGTAATATTTTCTGCTAAAAACTTCACAACTAACAAAGTATTAGAGCAGTCGTACACTAATAAAAAATGTTCACTTGTTATGTATAAATAAAGAAATTTAAGGGGCGAGTAGTCAGATGAAAGTAAAAGTTTAGTATAAAAACTGAAAGGATTAAATAAAAGTGGAAGTTATATACATGACGAGAAACTCTATATGGTTGTCTATATTAAGTTTCTCACCATGTAATGAGAGTGAGTAAAACTCGTACTGCTGTATTAAAATGCTTGTAACTCAATAAGTACTTATCCTAAAATTGTAACCGGTCCATCAAAATTTTTCGTTACAAAATAGCTAAAAAATGGCTATTTTTTAATTTTAAATAATAACAGAATTAAATGTAAGTAAAAATAATTTATATAAGTTGTGGGATTATTAAGATCGTGTTTGTTTATTTAGTAAAGAATATAAATAAAATTTACAGAGTTTTAAGATTTTTTTATAAAGAAAAATATTAAATGAATGGCCAACATAGTTAATCCAAACAGAGTTCCCTATTGTTATTTAATTTCATGCTTGTATATTTTGACATAAATCAACTTTCAATTGCATAACGAAGTAGACAACAGTAAACCAATTTATCAAATAAAAAGGATTTAAACATAATTAAATTTTTATAACAAGTAATTAAAAAAAATTTTATTTTATAACACCTCCATGAGGTTAATTCCAACCAAAATAATTTTTTGCAAAATAATCACGTATCTTTTCATATCATCTTATTTTAATTTCTCTTCGGGATAAAATTAGCAGGAGGTGAGTTAATCTATAATTAAAAAATCATTTCTTCACATCATTTAAAAAAAATTGTATATTTTCCTAAAGTAAGTACTATTACTAATAACTCCTCTATCTAATATTTTTCCTTCAGTTGAATATAATAAAAATTAAATTTAAATGTTGAATTTGAGCCTATTTGGTAGTATATTTTCTGCATAAATTTATAAGTTTATGAACAATTTAAAATTCATACTTGAATTATTTTGACAGTTGGATCGTTTTAACTCACAGTCGTTTCAAAACATTTGAATCATTCCATAGCTATTATATAATGCATATATAAGGTAATAAATAGTTGGAAAGATATCAGTACAACTTTTTGTTAAATCCACATGTATAGTTTCAGCAATATTAGTCATTAGTACTCCAAAAAATCCTTTTTATAGAAGTAAAATTATGATTAATATCTATTAGTTAAATAACATAACCGAAGTCATTAAGTTGTGTTATATTGCACATATGCAAATTTTATAATATTAAAATAACTGTAGATAATTATTATTTACCATCATAAATTATTTTGGACAAAAAAATGTAGCATTAATTTTTTACGCATAATAGTAATTAAAATAAAGGTTATCATATAGTAATAGTATAGTGTTACTAATTGATGATGAGCTTTTTTGTTAAGTTGTGATGGACAGTTTCGTGTATTTAAAACGGGTAATCATTTGGCAGTTTTAACTGTAACAAAAATGTTGATATTTAGTTCATATTTTTACAATATCTTAAAAAATAATTATTTTCTCCAAAAAATATGAAATAAGTCCTAGATAAACTAAGATCACCATATTCTTTAATATTTTTATTTTCTAGCTTGAAATATGTGTATTAGACATTTATATAATACTATTGGTCATAAAATTAATTTCATAAATTTAAAAAACGAATGTCAAAACTAAGATTCATTTGGAAATTCACAAAAAAAATAAGATATTTTTGCATATAATAGATAAAAAAAAAAACTTACAAAGAATGCTAATGTTTGAAAAGGCATTATAAAACTGAAAATTTAATCAAGTTAGTAAATATTATTGAGACAGATAACTTCTGTTAGCAACTAAACGTATACATAAAACTAGTTAAAATAAACTTTTTATACATGTATTTTTTAAATATTATGTTAATAGTAATTACACGTTTTAGGTAATTATAAAAAAATTTTTTATGGATAATTTAAGTACATAGTTACTAGGATACATAATGTTTTTATTTTAATCATGACATTTGTGCAATATAAAAATATAAATATTTACGAGTATACATAGGTGTACATTTTATAATATTGTATTATATACAAATAAATATAAATTAAATCTATGTAAAGTGTAAGTCAATATAATAAAATACAATGGGTATTTTACAAAAAACTGTTATGCATTATAATAAGAAAAAAATGAAATTTGTATAAAAACGGTAACTACTCTAATTGTTAAACAAAATATTTAACATATTATTTTATATATGACTTTAAATTTTATGAATTAGTTATTGATGTACCATTTAGATGTGTATAATACTTAGAGATTTCATTTTACTGTTTAAAAAGTAACAAATTTATGAACAATGTTAATGTGTACAATTTTTTTAATTTTAGTAAAAATACTCTTTTCTTAACTAACTGAATTTATGAATACATTTCTCAATCCCGAAAAGAAAATCATTTTTTTATAAAAAAATTATTGTTACTTATTGATGTTTTATCAATGATCGATTTAGTTATTATGTAAACGTAAAAGTCCACATTTTCTTTCATAAAACACGAATATACGTGTATTATACATTTCAAGTATAAAAAATATTATTATATTAGTTATTCCTCATCCTAAAATTGTTATCTATCAAAATGTTTGTATGAAAAAGGCTAAAAAATGGCTATTTCAAAATGTTGAAAACAATATAAAAAATATTTATGTTCTAACAGTGATAAATAATAATAAATATGCTTTGAACGTAGACTAAGGATGCAATATTTATTAAAAATAAAATTAACAAAATGGTAATTGGATCAAAAGTTAAAGCGATATCAGTTATTTTTCCTTGTAAACAAATATTATGAAAATTGAGACAAATGCGTTTGTGATGGTACGACTTGCGTGGCAATAATGTAGTCGACACTGTTTTAGATGGCACAGATCTGTGGGCCGTTTATTTCAAATGATCTGTACAAAAACAGATAATTTGAAAACAGAAAGACGAAATAACTCTTCGCATAAAGTCGGCTGCGCTTGTCTGGCTGGTCATCGGATGTCGTAAATTTGCAGTGTTGATGGCAACAGTATCGGCACCGCACCGTTGCCATCAACACTTCTGACTTTTGACGTCCGATGATCGTGCCGGACATGACAACCGTCAAGGTCACAATTTTAAACAAAGAGTACTTATTTATTGCATTTGTCTTTTCGGTTTAAAATATTCTTTAGTTATTCTTAAATAATAAACCAGCCACAGATCTGTACCATTTAAATCTGTGTCAACTGCAGTAAGTCGTGTCAGCATATATATTACTTTTTGCAAAAACAAATTTATTTACACGGTACTTTATATTAAATAAATTGTCAAAATAATTTTACGATAACAATTAACACTTGATATTAGTATACAATGGACTGAATTAACACAAATAATGATCAACTAGTTATATTCCCAATCAAAACCATCCATGGTAAACTGCTTCCGATAAAAGATCTTGTTTTTTTCTTTCATTTTCTTGTATTACATAAAAAGGCAATATCAACAGTTGCTCTAATATAAATGTGTCCAAAACAAATATTTTAACTAAGCAGACTTGCAACATAGTGACACAAGTAAAAGAATTTCATATTTAATGATTAAATTTGAAAACAAAGTTAAAGTAGAGTTAGTAATATTAAAAAAAATGAGCATAGTATATTTGTAGAATAATTAAATTTCTTATGTGATATTAATTGTTGAAAAAATATTATTTTTAAATATTATATTATGATCATGCTGTTGCTTTAAAATCAGATGTGTCAAAAGAATCTAAGGACTACCTCAATTATCAGTGAATAAAAAATTGTAATATAACAGTAGGTTGATCTTTGAAAAATAATTCAGTAAAAAACTTGTTCGAAAAGAGTTATAAAGTCAATTGACTTTAGAGAGCTCGATTATCATATTAGAAAAAATCAAAAAGTCTATCAAGTACTGTTGATAGCTTTCGTAACGCTAATCATTCAGACTTTGACTGTGATGTCGAAATACCGTCGACAAGTAAAGTGCATTTTAAAATTATGCACACCACGGCTTACATTTACGTTAGATAAAATATTTTTAATCAAAACGCCACTTACATTTAAGCAGCTTTTCTAGTGAGTTGGAGAAAGGCAATATAAAACGTATGTACAAGTAAGAACATCATCAGAAGAGCTCATATTTTAAATAGAAAAAATATTTCCGAATAAATATTACAATCCTTTAAGTCGCACACTTAATTAATGGCCGTAAGGATGAGAAACTCTTACTATTATCCGATAAAAAAGGTTAAATCGAATACTTAAATGTGTTAAACTCTGGTAGTAGAAATACCATATTTTTAGGTGTACCTCAGCTAGTCAATTTGTTCGAACAATTACAATCTGATGCTGTTGAAAAATTATTACTGGATTCGGATTTAGTTAACCGAACTACTAAAATGTGTTTTGATACTGTCATGGCATATTATATGGACTGTATGAAATTTAATTTAAATAAACTTAATTTACTTTTTTTGCTATAATGTTTTGCTTCCTAATTTTTACACATGTACCATATAAATGAGACGTTTGCGGCATTCAGACCAAGATACGTTGACGTATTTAGCGTTGACTAGTAACATAATATAAAACCGATGTGGCACCTGGTAACGTGAGCTTATTATACAACCTTTATAACTTTTGGAACCTTATGTTTTTTTTATTTATATATAAATCAAACAAAAAATTTGATGAAACACAACATATTAGATTAAATCATTACTTAACTTAATAATAACAAAAATGTAAATATACTATTGAACAATAACAGACAGGGAAATTTGTTATTAAGATAATAAAAACATCAAACGCAAAGTATTTAGTAAAAAAAAAATTTATACCTTATCATCTAGAAGAAATAAATCAATAAATAATGAATATATAGACTACACCATTAAAGGTAAAAATAATAAGCGATTTTAAACTTGTGACATTGCTTGTCAATCAGTGGTACGAGCTGTATTTCCCTCAAAGGTCATTCATATAACATGTAATGTTAGTTGTCTTACGTTTTTCTCGTACTCACTATCTCATGCTGTTACAGTGACATTATCGTTTCTTTTACGTACTTTGATTACTCGCATAAAACGCCATTGTAATTTGGATAAGTTTCCTTCTTGAATGAGAACTATAGCGCCAGCATTCAATTTAGGGTCTATCTCTCCGAACCTTTTTACTTGTTCTTGTGATTGGGATAAATATTTATGGCCTTGCCGCCTCCATAAGTCTTGGGATCATTTTTTTACCCGCCACCTCTATCGGCCGGTTTATAGCGATATATTCAAAATATTTTTCAGACATAAATGTGGGTAACGGTGTGAAAATTTAAGCAAACTCTAGTACGAGTTAATATAGTATAAAGCTCATCAACAGTTGAACAAGAGTTTTTTAAAATATGGTACAATAAATGTTTCATGGATTTAACGGACCCCGTCCACAGGCTACCAGATCTGGCTGGTATAATTCACCAGTAAATACTGTATTTTGTGGTATTGTCTGAGTAAACAAATTAACACTACGGTCGAAAAATCGATTTAAAGATTAAGAAAATCTTTTGTTAGATCACTTAGTTAGTGATCTAACAAAAGTTAAAGTTAATATAAATAAAGTTAGTTACTTTACATCAACGAGTTTTACCACCATTACCATTTTTTCAGATGAGTTCTGTACTGTTTTTTAATGTTATTTATTATTTTGTTTTAATTGAGTTTATTCAATTTGTCCATTGCCGCTTCGTTGGCAATTAGTATTTAAGGGTCCTCCGCTATTTATTTGATATGAAATTATTGCTGTCGTATAATTCATTGAATGTGCGATTAAACGGCATACACCAAGGTGACCCTTCTCACCCGCTCCTCAATCGTTCGCAAACAGGCTTAGGGCAGGACAACATCTACTGCGGTATACAACTAGCCGTCCTACGTTCTAGCTGCCTTGTACGAAACAATTTTCTTATGATACATTCGTGGGTAAAGCAATGGAATTATATTGTTTGGTACATTTGGCTTCAGGCACATTTAAATCACTTATTTAAATCACCTCGGCTGTAGTTGACCATTCCTTGCAGTCCTATTGCAACCACCTCGACCCTGAACACCATAAGGACGACATAGATAATTCTTTGGGATAACAACCACGCTATATTACGTCAGCAGGATTGTCCTGCGATTTCACGTGCAAATAATTGGATCTTGACATTATTTCCTGGATTTCGTCCACTCTATAAACAACAAAAGTTTACCATTTAGCGAAGGGTTATGTGGTCCATGCGAGAACAATACTAGAAACAATGTCTAAAAACTGTTAAATCATACCAGTAGTACCGCACAAAATTCTAGGCGGAGTAAAGAAACTGTTTTTATAGGAACTACCTTTGACTTTGCACAAATGAAATAGCACAACATGTTGATCACGTTCATTTCCGCTACGCAAATATAAAGCAGTTCCGCACACACGAATGGAAGCATCCTAAAACCCATGTACTTGATATTAGGGCTGGTCCTAATAAAATTGTTGGAACTTTTTTGATTTTGTACAGTATGATGAGAAACATAATAGATTTTATTAGATAAAAAAAAACAATTATTTTTAACAAGTTCCATATGGCCCAGCAATCATATTATTTTTAAAACTTGTCATGATCAGTCTTCAAAATAGAATTGTTTTGTAACCTTTTTTCTTAACGATAAAAACGCCGTAGTTCGCTACGTCGAATTCTTTAAATCGCCAAGAACGCGTGAGCAAATCGTTAAATGGTACTAGTTAGTAGATTAAACATTTACAAAATTGAATGAGATTGTAGTAACGCAGATCCTAATCGAATTGTGTTTTGGAATATAGAATTGAGAAATTAGAATTAATTGTTTTTATTTTTATCGACACGCAATAGGTCTTAAAAATTCATAGCTTCCATGAACATATTCTTTGTAGAAACATAAACAATAGATCAGCTATTGTTAGGTTGTCAGGAGGTAGTACACAGCATTCTTTAATAAATGATAACGGAATATTTTTCGATGTTTTAACTAATAAAGTGAAAGTAATCAATTGAAATGATCCGTAATATGAATTGACCGTTGCTTCTGTGATGCATAAAATACGTTGTTAAAAATACTCTGATTCCATTTATTATATGATTCACATTACACTTTTTAATTTTAATAGTTGAACCATATTTTTCAGTTATAAAACTGTTTGAAACTAAATCTGATAACAGTCGTAGAAAGTAACACGTGTTATCTCTATACACCACTGTCTGAGCTGCAATAGCCGTTAATTCATTATAATCTATCACGAGTGCACTTATTGACACCAGCATATCATTATTTTAATTAGTATTACCATTGTCTCGATTACCTGTGATGTCTATTAGCGACTCGGAATCACTATCACGCGATCGAAGGTACAATAAAGTATTATACGGCTTAGAACATCTAGCGCACCGCCGTACATAACAGTTTTTGTTAGCGTGTAACCGAAAACTAATCTTACAAAAATTGAGATAAGATATTTTTTATTAAACCCTATACAAGTATATTGTTCAAAAATTAAGGAAACAGGTCAATTGTTAAAAGCAATGAGAACAATAGAAACCCGTTTCCTTACACCTATATAGTGTGTGTTGTCTGTCACAAAAACAACAATTTAAAGTAGACGCCGACATTACTTGAGTAGTTTAATAGTAGTTGGATTATTTATTTTTGCAACAAAACAAGATTATGTAGGTTTAATTTGATTATGGATGTTAACTTTCGATAGCTTCAAGCACCGCTCAATATCGCCCTTCATCCACCTTACCATTACGCAACCTAATATTAGATATATAGCTTTTCATTTTATAATGTGGTTAAAAATCTAGTTATTGAATCTTTGATATGTCCCTCACGTTCAGTGAAATGTATAAAGTACAATGCACTCATTTCGCCGAACATGTCCACAAAACAATTTTGATATATTCATATGATCAATTATTTTTACAATATACTTTTTAAAATATTTTGTAAAAATACTGTGACAATATTTCATAAATATAATGAAAAACATATTCTATTAGAATCACTCCGCAGTATAATTTTTTATTGTATAGTTTGAGAATATATTAATGAGAAAAAATACACAATGTTACACTAAAAATATTTTTAAAATGAGCATATAAACTATATTTTTAAATATTTACTTATAAATATTGTGCAAATATGTTATTAACTTTTAATTGTTATTAGTTATAATAATATCTAAGTATAATACTTATTTATTACATATAACTTAGTTCTAGATCACAAAAAAGTAAACTACCATTTTCTCGAATTAGTGTCAGTTTTAATTGACTTAATTCAATTAAGCTAAGCAAGTCAAGCACATCAAAAGCGCTTTTGTTGCTGTTATTCGCATACCGATCAAGCTAAGTTTTAGAGTTTTATCAACGTGATTAAATCTTATTATTATCTATAAAACGCAAAATCCTATAAAGGATTTTAACATTTTAAAATATATCTATGTATTATATTATATTATATTACCAATAACACAACTGAAAACACATTTTGATCTGTGATTTAATACTAAATTCTTATTACTTGTAGATCACATATGTAGAATAAAATTACCTTGATCAATTTGAACTTCAACAGTATTTAAATAACAAATTTAAACAAAATTTTAGTTTGATAATTGAAAAATATTAAAAATATTTTTTATTTTTAAATTATGATTACATATAAATTACACAGGATAACAAATAACAAAAAATGTGTTATTGTTTACAATTTTTATATGAGATTCATTCTGTATGGAATGTGAATGCTGATTTTGAATCTAATTTCATATTTTTTCTACTATAACTAGTTTTTGAGATAACTAATAATTGTTAATCAAGCTATTATGTCATTCTAAAATTGTCATAAGAATTATAATTATTATTATTGTTATTTATTTTTAAACTTTTTAAAGAGTTGTGCAAAATTTGGGACTGTTCTATGAAGTTTTACTGATTTTTTGGATCTTTTTAGTTGAGTTTAAGTATTCTTTTTCAAAAAAAAAAATGCTAAATTTTCTAGTATAACTTTTTTTTGTGGATTAATCTACAAATTTGAGTTCAATTGAAAATTATAAAATGTTACGCTAAATCTAATGAATATATTTTTTATCTTTTATTACATTTATCACCTACATTTTGAAAATAAAGTGCCTTAAGATTGCATTTGAAATATAGCAATAAAATTTTCCATGATAAAATATGATATAAAAAAAAATCTCTGTTAAAATTATGTTTTTTTTATATAATAGTATTATGCTTTTATTAGTTAATTTATATAATATAAACTAATATAATTTTATATAGCTCATTAATATATAAATATAATGATAAAGTAATAATAACCACATTTTTCATATAATTTCGAAAGAAAATTGGATGGTATAGTTTTAATTAACAAATATATCACAAATTTATGCTTCCATCATTTTCCAAACCCGTTATACTCCTTTAGTATAATTTTAAAGTGCTTTTTAATCAATTTTTGTTAATTGAAATTTTATTATTTTACACTTTGCCTATTAAAATATAAGTTTGATTTTAAACTTAAAGACGAATGTAAGTTCATAATTTATAGTTTATAATTACTCGGATTTCATTTGAATTTTATTTGTACTAGAAACTATAAGGTAATGATAAAATTATTTTGATGTGGACTATACTTACTTTGTATTAGAAGACGGCTACCTAAGCTGTATAAGTTTTCTATCAATACAACAAATTTTTACTGTATACGCATCGTGCGACATTTATTTGCCTACTGTTTTTCTCCGCGAAATAAAAATCGACCGTCTGTTTAATAAACGATAGAAATAAAAAAATAATATTCTACAGTACCGTACGCTGTAACAAATATATTAAAGTAAATCATTTTTTTTTAGTATAAAGACCATTTTTCCAGGTTGAACCTTTAACAATTAAGTTAATATATTGTTTACTGTGTATAATTGTTCATATTTTACTAACATGTTTTTAATTGAACCAAAATCACAGTCACAAAACATAAAACAGTGACCTATTTTTTAATATAAAATTTGAACTTAATTAAATCTCTTTTAAACTAAATTAATTAAAAACCGGAGATTGTGTTGTCTTGTCTGTACAATTGTTACAAAGAATGTAAAGGCATTCGATTTCTTCATCAGTATTGTTTTTGATGTAATTATAAAATATGTTGCTTCGTTAAGTATTTTACTAGTGTCTTTCGCATAATAAATCTACCATTGCATATATCCCTTGGTAAAGAATTATTATGAATACCAAAGTTACACAATGTAAGCTATCTATAATATTAAATATCTTTAGTCGGTGTTTAAGATAATGAAAATTTTCCTTATGATCGATATAAGTTAGTATTATTGTATTATTGTTAATTTTATTGTGACGCGGTTGTCGATGATTGATGACCGTTCGTCGTAATTAATACTTATTAATTACCGCGCACTTACGATACACATCCCGGAAACACTTCCATGTAGATTGATAACGTGGTATGCGCTTGAGAGAAATACAGCATCAAGTAAATTAATATTTACCATTATCATATGTTCACTACTGCAAGTTTGATGTGATTTCATGGTCATCTTATTATTTTATTTTTATATGTTTGTCGACTTTGGACAAACGACAAATAGCCAAGTACAAAAATAATTTCCATAATTAAATTAAATTATCCAAGAAGACACTTGCAAGTTATCAAACTCCAGTGATAAAATATTATTCTAAAATTAATTTTTGTTATTTTATTAAAAATAAACTTCATAACTTAATTTTGATTAACATATACGCCTTTGAATAAAAACTACTGATGCTATTAAATTAAAAAAAAAAAAAATTATCTTAAAACCAAACTTATTTTAATCTTAACAAATTAAAGTTAATCTAAATGTATGGTTAATATTATGACTTGATTAATATTTTGATAGATTATCGATTATAATAATTTATATTAATTACATATTGATAGAATAAATATGCATATGATACTCTGCACTGATATCAAGTTTAACAAGTTTTTGTATAGAGCGACTACGTAGAATTTACAAATATTTGCTGTTATATTCTACTGCAAATGGCAAATAAGCCGTGTTAAGATCTAAAATATGTTACATGAGTAGAGGCAGTTAATGACCCATTTATAATTAAGTTTTTGTTTATGATATGTAGTAGCTGATATAAAAGTTTTTCATGGGAACTTTTGACTGCTATTATCTAAAACAGCTCACAATTACCCTCGCAATATAAATTTTATACCTACAAACTTTTCATTTTATTTAGTCTAAGGCTCCTTTGATTACTTATGATAATTCATCATAACTAAAATAAAAGGTAGATTACATACATATCTTATTTGATTTTAAATTTTTGACGATTTAATTGGACCCAGCCTAAATAAATTGAAATATTATTTAGAAATTTTTAGGGAAAAAAATTTAAACTCAAAAAACGACAAACATTAAAAAAAAAAAAACGTAGGTACGTATTTTGGAAAAAATGTTACCATTATCAATGCTAAACCCATATTGACACCCCTGTATAATGTGTAGTATAGTTTCATCGTTCATATATTTTTTTATAATTTTTAAACATTGACTTTTTTATAATAAGTTAAGTAGGGCATTAATATATAAGTATGAATTATCTGAATTATCGAGGAAGAATCCCTCGGCAGCGATCCGAGGTAGGCTATGTTTGCAAATATTTTTGAAATGTGCACTATAGATTTTTTTACTTTAAAATACATTTTATATTATTCAACTTAAACACGTATGTATGTTTTCCTGTTATCCTTGACGAATAGGATATCAGTAAAGTGTTTTTTTTTAATTTTAGTACTTTTGTGTGTATGTGTATTTTGCCGTGACGTCGGAGTATACGACAACCCCTACCTACATAGCTATTAAATAATTCTAGAATATTTCTTTTTGATGTTAAAATGTTTCAAAATATAACCCGAATATTTAAAAATATTTTCACAATGTTCTCAGAATATACTTTAGCAGTGAATATTACAATCGCACAATATATTAAAAGAACTTTCCTAAGATATACAAAAATATTTTTACAGTAATTCCTGGATGTTTTATGAAAATAAATAATACATAGTTATTATATATAATACTGAAAAAGATATTTATTAATTTCATTATAGAAAATTTTTTAGTATAATATTCTGTATTTATTATATTTAATATATTATCAAAATATACATAAAAATTTATTTTTTGAGCATATTGTCGAAATATTCCAAAAAGAATATATTTGTTATTATTTTTATTACATATTGTCACTATTTTTGTTTCAAAATATTTTAAAAAGTACTTTGCAATATTAATATATTGAAACTGCTATATGGATTGTTGTTTGACGTTATCACTAAGTTATATTATTAAATTTTCCCAGCTTACAGAAGTTGAAAATTGTTATAAGTTGTTATATACAGTTGTTATATAGTTGTATATAAAGATGTTAAATTCTTATACGGATAATAGTAACCACTTGGTTTCTCTGTAAAAACAAAAGTTTATTCATTGTATATTATTTACATTATTTACACTATTTAAAAGATTACCTGTAAAAACAAAAGAAACAATAATTTATGTTAATTATTATCACTCTTTGCTTATTAACAATTTAAAAAAATAATTTGCTTAATTAACAATCTTAAAATTAAATCTTAATTTATTATTATCGAATCTTCAACATTTTATCATCTTATCAGTTCCATTTAGTGGGGTAAATAAAAGGCGTGCGAAGAAAGTATTTTCTTTGCATATATATATATACATGTTACAGCTTATTTTAATTAAAATTATCAAGTAAATATTTTGTACAACAATGTAATATGAAAAATTAAATTATTATTTGTAAAATCAATAAATATATAATGTGTAATAATATACGTACCGGTTGACAAAATCATAATTGAAAATTATTAATAGTATTTTCCCATAGTCTAATTTATCACCACTGTAGTGTACTTAATATTTATTGAAATGTTATCGAGCGAAATTAAAACATTATTGAAACGTGTTTATGGGAAAATTCATTACATTTAAATGAAGAGCAAGAATTTAAATCACTTTTGTAGGATATTGATGAATTTATCATATCAAAGGAGTAATTATGGTTTTTAATATATTTTCTTTTACTTTAGAGTTTTTTTTTATACATTTTCAATGCAAATTTATTTTACGTATTACGTGGCTGATCTTTTAATTATTGGGTAGTGTTAGACTTTGTTGACTATTCTACTAACTTTTAGTTAAATGCTAAAATCAACAATGTTAGTTTTATGGTGTAGTCTGTTATAGATAAAACAAAAAACAAATTTATATTTTTTGTTTGTCTATTTTATAAAAAAAATTGTGACGAATATTATTATTTCAAAACTAAAAAATATGTCCTATGTCGTATCCTAAACTTCGATTTTTTTTTTTGTTATATTATATAGGTAATCAAGATGATTTTTTAAGAGTTGATAAAAATTTATTTTTATTACTGTTGACAAACAAAAAATTTATATATTGTATTAATGGGATACTGGATTTAATAATTCATTTTTAACAAAAATAATATCTTTGAAAGGAGACATATCCCTCTAACTTACCAAATATTCTTTAGAAATAAAATTGTACGTTATAAAGTATCAGGTGTTAACTTTTCTTTGTAATAAAAAACGTGAAGAATCTTTAGTCAAACTTCAACAATAATATAAAACAGGAAGGAGTTACAACTCTTTTCCGTTCTCGATAAACCATGGTTGATCGAGTCCGAATTTTCAAAGTAAAAGTTTTTTATACGAAATAGAAATATACTGATATCAAATATCTGAAAATAAAATCTTACTCTATAGGTTTGAACCATCAAATGTATACACTGTAAACAAAATATCTAAAATCCAACTGTAAACGTTTATAACTTTCAAAATGAATTATCATATCATATTCCTACATTTAATTTTTTTTTTAAATAATTATTGCCTCCTTAGACTACGTTAAAAACATATTTTCTACTACTAATCACTAAAAAAAAAATTTAAAAAAATGTTTTCTCTTTTTCAAAATTTTGAAATATCCCTTTTTTTAGGTCTTTTCCCACAAACATTTTTGATGAATGATCAAGTAACAAGCATATTAATACATTGAGTGTGTGTAAAGCTCAGGCAGAGTTATGTATACTAATGTATTAAAATGTTTTTAACTTGATAGTTACTTGTTTTTAAATTGTTATCAATACATCATATTTTTGTTAAGAAAAAGGCTATTTTTTGATTAAAAAAAAAACAATTTTATTAGTGATAAATATTTAAAAAAAATGTTTTGATAACAATAATAATTTTTAAAACATTTTAACGGAATTATATTTGGATCAAAAGTTATTAGAATTGTTAGTGAGATCTAAGATACTTAACATGTGTCAAATTGATAATTGTTAACCATACATCATATCTTGAAGTAATAATCACCTAGTGTTCAATTTAATACAATAAACTAATATTCATTAAAGCACGAATGACAATAATATTTTTATACGGTACAATATAAGTCTGTATAACTATGTACATAACTAAAATTGATATAAAGGGCTTGTTTTTGTTCTCACTTTATCAAGGTTGTAATATAACCCAGATTTCAGTTTGGCTATTTCTTTTTGTTTGTTCTTTTTATAAAATAAAAAGTGCGTGTCAAATTTAAAATAGACAATCAGTAATTTAACAGACCAGCTGCTATTAACGAATTTCATCGAAATTAATTAATCACATTAAAATACAAAGTAAATGAATTTAGACTATCCAAATTATTAGCATTAATAATTTGTGTATAGTAAATGTTACAGCAAAAGATAATATATATATATATATATATATAT